>NW_023276807.1:251805110-252012610 GCF_003668045.3 Cricetulus griseus | reverse complement strand
CATTCTTTCAGTGTAGTCTCCGTTTGGATGCTATTAACACCATACTTTTGTTAATCAACTTCTCTTCAGCCGTCTTCCCCAAAACCTTAGTAGAAATGACTTATCCCATGTATTCCGTCTGTCTCAATGATATGTCTTTATATGTTTGTTTGCACCACATTTTTAATGTACTAAGTGGCCTCTGTCATCTATAACCTTAAGGCTCTCCATTGAAGGATCTCTATTTACAGATGTAGAAATCTCTTTTTACCCAAATTGAGCTACACTTGAGTTAGGATGGCACGTGATGATGGTGGGATGTGCTGGATGACTAGGATGCCATTTCCTTCTAAGAGTACCACTGTAGACTTTTATCATAGCATCCTGGGTTTCAGTAATAGGACCCCTAGGGAGCAAAGGCGTCCCGTCTAAGTCATACTTTCTTCTTCTCCCTTCTATATTCCCTTCTACATTTCATACTCAGAGACTGGATGTTTTGGTACAAGATTTCTCTTTTCATTCTCATTATCTCCGCCCCCCCCACTTTCTAAAACAAAACAAAACAAAAACCATCATCATTGCTGTCTTCTCATCCATTTTCTCACTGTCATTTTTAATTTCTGGGAACACTTCTTATGATCAGAATCCTTGTTCTAAATGCACCCTCTGTTACTTGTTGAATGCCTTAAGGAAAGCTGCTGTCACTGGCTGGGCCACCAGTCAGCTTCCTGTTTTTTCTGAACTTGTCTGTGGACTCCTCAGAGTGCCCTGGGCCACGCAGCTGTTTGTTAAGGAAGGAGGAATCTTTAGGTTTTATTCTATGTCTGATTGGCTTCTCTGTAGATCCACCTTCTAAACTCAGGCCTGATGGGACTAGAGGGCAGTGTGTAGACTGGATGGGAAGACCCCGGATTCCGAGGTCCTGCCACCTCTTTCATGCCATTCTCAGTCTGAGTTCATTTCCTACCCTGGGAATGTGATCTCAGTGGAGGTCTGTGTTTTACTCTGGGGACAAAACAAACTTCTGGTCCTCTGGGGCTTGGAAAAAGCATCCTGAGTTCAGTAGAGTGGGAACCTTATTCTTTTTTAGACGGATTGTCAACGAGTCTCCCTCTTTTTAGCTAACCCCTCCACTTGTAGAGTCAGACATGGCTGGAGGTTGCTCAGAGTCTGGTTCCTTTTGTTGAGTAAGTTAAGCTATTTTCAATTTCTCCCATAGTCAACTTAGCCTCATTCAGCTGTCTAGGGTCTCTAAATCATTTATTTGCCTTTCATCTATCTACCTTTCTTTTTCATTTACAGAAATAATTTTGATTTTATTGACTCATTTCTCATTCTCTACTTGACCAGAAAAATCTGTTACCTGTCCTTGCATTTGGCTGGGGAGAGGGTGAAAGTCAATGTTTATGGTCAGCTTGCTCTTTGCTCAGAAGCCAGCCATATCCCTGTTGGCCTTCTGAATTTGCTTTCCTGTCAATTATTTATCCATATTTTTTGTTGGATCCCTTGTTTGACCCTGCACCCACAATTGAGTTTCCTGGTCTAGTCTTAAGTTTTAATTCACTCTTAGATTTATATAATCATCCTTGCAACATTGGACCACACAATAAAGTTAAATTCTCAAAATTTTGCAAACACTGCTGGGTGTTACTGTGGTTGGTATCTGTATAAGTCTTATTACTACAGGGTATTCCTAGAACACAAATATTGTAAGTGATTTAACGCCTTGCAGTTCTGGTGTTAAAAAAGCAGTCATTGAAATAATGGTTATTATGGAGCATTTGATTTATATTTGTTGTTTTGTATAGAAAATATAATAATCCATATTTTTCAGGCTGGTTGTTTATCACTACCTGTTCTGACTTTCCTTGCTTCTTATAGGGTTTCTACTTGCTAGGATCTATGTGGATGTAGATGATACATGGATATCATGGTAAAGACAGCATCATCTCTTCTTTAGATGTAGACAAATACGTTCTAGCCAGGAAGAGCAAAACTGGATGCTGAGTGCACATGAACCCATCTTTAAAGTCATCTGGTGTATATAAGCACCACCAACTATCCTATTGTGCCACTGGTGCTTTTGCTATTGAAAGATTTTAGATTCTTTTCAGGTTTCTTCGAGTCTCTGTTGCTTTATATAATGCAACATTTTGTACCGGATTTAGATATAACCCAGTTCTTATCTGCTGAGTTTTCATAGCTCACGAATCGTATACTGTTTTACATATAAATAAGAGAATTAGATTTTAAAAAGTAATCTGACTAACTCCTTTTGATTCCACATCTCATCCTTTGTTCATTTCTACTGTATGTAATGGAGATGCAATTGTTGGAAGTCAAGCTAGTGAATCCATTTATGAGGACAATATCCAAGCCCAAAGATGGTTGAGCTGTGATCTAGACCATCAGTCTGTGATCTTTAAGATCACAACTTCCATGGCTGCCGTAGACTAGACTACCTCACCATGCTCTCTGGCTGATAACTATGTCAGCCACTCCTCAGTCTCTGTCTATTTCATTCGCTGATATATGGAGCTGACCCAAATCCTATTAGTCAGTTCAGACTTGATGAATCCAAAGGGAGCTCGTGGTTTATGGTTTTGTGCAACTGAGATATCCAAGAGCTGAACATAATTTTAAGTATCTTTCATTCTTCAGTTTAAGTATCACCCCGAGTCTGTTTCTTGGTCTGCTTTTCTTCCAGCCTTGCTGTTCCTTTTGCTTTGTTCTGAGGTATCAAAATGTGGCAGCTGTGCAGCTGGCAGCTGCCTCCAATTTCCACAGTGAAGACTCTACTCCAAGGGAAAGAACAACTACTTTTCTGATGACTTACAATTGGCTTGCTCACCCTTTCCCTAGTTCTTTCAGGCTGACAGGGAGGATAGACAGACTTCCATGCCCACTGCTGGTATACACAGAAGTGGCATATTAACAGTAATTGGCTAAGCACTTTCTATGGGATGGAAGGCGATTGTGTTGGAAAAGAAAATAAGAAGACATATCTCTATCCAGTTGTGTAGTGTGCATATTTCCACTTCATATACTGATTTAAAAACCAATATATTTTTTAGTTTTTAGTATATTTTCTCCATATTTTTGTAATTATTCCTAAATAAACCAATTAATGTTAAAATGGATAATTTATAGGAATCAATAATCACAAAGAAGTAAATGATAAATAACACAGAGAGTGTTAGAGCAAGAAAGGTTAAATATGAACTGTAAGTGAAATCTTCTGGTAAAGGTGGGTGGTAAGATGATCAAATAAAACTATCCATGGTTAGAAAATCCTGTGTTCTAAATAGAGGGCATTTCAATCAGTGGGCACTGGCCATCCATCCCTGCTCAAGAGGTTATGATGTACCTGGAAAATGGTTTCTCAATTACAAGTGAGAAAACAGTCTTACAGCACCCATTTTTAATTGGTGTGTGTGTGTGTACGTGTGTGTGTGTGTGTGCGTGTGTGTGTGTGTGTGTGTGTGTGTGTGTGTGTGTGTGTGTGTGTGTGTGTGAGAGAGAGAGAGAGAGAGAGAGAGAGAGAGAGAGAGCGTGCACACCCTGAACCTCTTCCTTTGTTGCTCTCCAGTTTACTGCTTTATGACACAGTTCCTCACTGAAACACAAGTTCGCTATTTCAGCTACGGCACCTGGCCAGGGAGCTACCAAGATCTGTTTGTCTCAGTCTTCCAATTCTAGGACTTGGATGTATGTATGTTCATAGCCATCTTTTTCCTTGGGTGCTTGAGATTTGAACTCAGGTCTTTATACTTTCGAATGTGCTGTTACCTATAAGCTGTCTTCCAACCCATGTTTCTAATTTGTAACCGCTTTCCAAGAACACCTTTCCTCTAAGGGAATAACCTACTGACAGAATTATTTTTTAATTCTTTTAATGATAGTATATATCTCTAATAGCCTCCCAAATGGAAACAGGATATGTTCTTTTACAAAATATACCCATTTGTTTTTAATACACCACAGGTGAGTTTGTCTGTTGAAATAAGTCCCGACCCTTCATAGAATTGTAGAAAAACTTCCAATGGAAAAAACAAAAGCAATAGAACGAAAGTGAGTTCTCATGAACTCTGCACTCAGTTTTCCCTGTCCCTGGCACCTTCAGTTGGGATGGTATACCTGTTCTAGGTAGTAAATCTTTTACCTATCGTTCAGCCTTCATTTAGATGACTTCAAGTTTTGCCTGTGTTCCTATTCCTGTTAGATAACCTCATTCCGTGTATCATGTAACATCTGTGGTCCCATCTCTTTCATGCCTTTTGTCTGTGCCAGTTTGTTAGACTGTCCTGTGTTTGATGACCATGCCCACGTGAGGACTTCTAGTCAGGTACTTTATACAGGGCTTCTCAGCTGGAATGGGCTTATCAATCTTCTCATGATTAAGTCTGGGTTGTGGGTTTTGAGCATGAGACCCACCCCTTAGGAAAGAATGCCTTGGCTCTGTTGCCTGCTAAAATGAGACTTCTTGGGTCTTTTGCATTTTGTTGTTTTCCACCTATTTTGTGTGTCAAATGAACTCATGTGTTTGTGTTATCTATAGACTATAATCCAATTCCCTTACATATTGACTTGCTGCCATTGTTATTTGTTGTTCTTTTGCACACTTGACTGTACTCCATACTCACCTCTTGTGCATCTTTTCCCTAGACCTGGAACCAGCATTCCTCCAAGCAACTGGGTCTTCTCTTATTTGAGAATGGTATTAGAATCTGAGATGCGAGGGTGGTGGGTGCTTACTGTGGCTGAGTATTGCAAGGCATGTTTTATTATCATACTGATTTACAGACACAGAATGAAACATCCTTAGTGACATTTCTAGTCCAGGAAGAGGAGGTGTGGTTACCTTTGGTGTTTGACAAGGGTCACCCAGGGTTCCTAATAGCTTAAACCCTCCTCCCAGGGAGAAAAAGAAAAGGCTTTGCAAGGTGGTTTATTTTCCTGGGCACTCTGAAGAGTTACTCATTTCAGGGCAAAATGTGAGGGGAGGTTCATTAACACTCTGACTGGAAAAGTTATTTATTGATTGCC
The DNA here is from genome assembly GCF_003668045.3 of Cricetulus griseus. Taxonomy (NCBI): domain Eukaryota; kingdom Metazoa; phylum Chordata; class Mammalia; order Rodentia; family Cricetidae; genus Cricetulus; species Cricetulus griseus. The sequence continues at coordinate 252,007,585 of NW_023276807.1, read as the reverse complement.
CGTATCATCCTTTATTTCCCTCTCTCTTTCAGTTTTGTCAAAGAGGCAGGGCAGTTAAACCTGATGGGTTAAAGCGTGCTGTATATTGTTGGCAGTAAGAATAAATGTAGAATTGGCTGCACAATTGTCCTTTAAGTAAAGACAGCATGCTTTCTATTTAATGCATTTACTGCTCTCCCACACGTCTCCCAACCCACGCACCAATTGCTGTGAGGATCTGCCTAATGTGTTCAAACTAGACCCATTGTCCAATGTTTTACCAATTAAATCTTTCTTGAAAGCATAAATATTACCTTGAATAGAGAAATACACGCTATCTTTTAGGAGCTCTTTCTAAAGGAGGGATTTACACTCAGACATGAAGTAGACTGTTTTTATCCCTTAGAACTAATTAATGGAGCACAGAAATTCATCGTCCCTCCCCTTCTGTTTCTCTCTCCCTCCCTCACCTCTCCTTTCCTTCTCTTTCCTCATTTTCTCACTTCTCTCTCTCTTTCTCTGTCTCTGTCTCTGTCTCTCTCTCTCTGTCTCTCTGTCTCTCTCTCTCTCTCTCTCTCTCTCTCTCTCTGTGTGTGTGTGTGTGTGTGTGTGTGTGTTTCTGCCTCTCGTTTGCAGGCAGATTTCAATCCATTTTTCCCTTGGGGCTGGTAAGGTGGCTCAAGCATGATGCTGAGAGCTCACATCTTGAGCTGCAAGCACAACTAAGAGAGCAAACCAGAAGTGGCTCAAGTTTTATATTCTCAAAGCCACACCCAAGTGACATATTTCTCCCAGGAAGGCCACACTTCCAAAACCTCCTGAAACAGAACCATCAACTGGGACCATGTACTCAAATGCCTGAGACTGTGAGGAACATTTCTCATGCAAACCTCGGGGGAGCCAGTTTTCTAGTTTTTTTGCTTCTGTGTTATCGCCAACAGAATGGCATCATGTCAAACAGGAGGAATTACCTTTTCCTCCTCCCTGTCCACGATTTTAGTCAGCACTAGTAGAGTCTACTTCTTTGAAGCATTTGAGCACATTAATTTTTGATGTTGGAAACAATTCAATCTGTCAAAGGATGAAGGTCTTAATTTTATTTTCCTTCTGGCCATTTTTGTGGTAATTAGGAAAGCTTGAGCAGACCAAGACCCTCATTTCATCCAATCTTTCAAGTTTACAGACTTAATGAAAACTAATATCTCATGAATGGATCCGCAGTTCAACCTTGTGAAGAGTTTTTCCAGTCAATTAGACAGACCTTACTTATCATGTGCTGAGTCTTTACAAAGCAAATCTCTTATTTCTCTCTCTCCCCAGCCTTTAGTTCTGGCTGCTTTAAACACCTGATATTTCTCTGCCAGTCTTCTGTGCATTTCTCTGTTAGCCATGTGCTGAGATAGTCAATCTGGATGTCTATGTGTTCATGCATCTCCCTCTTGACCTCCCCACCTCCTTCCCTCCCTCTCTTCCTCTTCTTTGCTTTCTTCATTTTTTGATTTTGGATTTGGAGAATATGTGGAAGATCTATCACCCGTTGTCTCTTATTTGCTGGCCACTTTTCTATTCGGCGGCATGTCTATATCCTAGAAGAGTTTTCTACTCATCAAGATTCATTGTGCTGTCTCAGTTTTAATTTGTGCCTCAGTTAATGCCTTCTTCATAATCAGTTAACCACTTTATGAGCTCCTGGTCTATGAAGCATAGGTCTTATCTGTTTGAGTGAATGACACATTGCAAATATTTAACATTACATATTTATAAGGACCTTCTGAGTTACTTTATTACCCTTTAGACATACTTATCAGGTCTTACTTAATTGATGTTCATACTCAAGAATTCGTTAAATCTTTCCCATGCAGACTATGGCAAAACTAAGTTTCTCCAAGCCCAAACTCATAAAATATGAGAGTAGAGCTGGAGGAGGCATTCTTCTTGCTCGCTTTCTTTTTAGTAATATTTGGGATACTCTGGCCACTTGGCATCATAATTAGGGTAACAGCAGAAAGTATTGCTTGGCAGAGTGGAGTGGGAGAGTACCAGGTCAGATATGTGTTTTCAGAATTGTCTTCATGCTATTAGCACTTAAAACCTTAGCTGTTAAGAATTAAGTCAAAGTCAGGGCAAGAATAGAGGAGAGCAAGAAAAGACATACCTTAATAGAAAAAGTCATTATAGGTTTAAAGAGAAATCTGGCACTAGAGAAATGTCCAGAGATATACAAGGATGACCCCAACTAAGATTCTAAGCAATAGGGGAGAGGCTATCTTAAATGCCCTTTCCCTATAATGAGATTGATGGATACCTTATATGCCATCATAGAGCCTTCATCCAGTAGTTGATGGAAAAAGAAGCAGACACCCACAGCTAAGCACTGAGCCAAATTCCTGGAATCCAGTTGTAGAGAGGGAGGAGTGATGAGCAAAGGGGTGAAGACCATGCTCAGGAAACACACAGAAACAGCTGACCTGACAAGTGGAAGCACATGGACTCCAGTTGTAAAACTGGGGAACCAGCATCGGACCAAACCAAACCTTCTGAATGTGGGTGTAAGGCCTGGAGGTCTATGGGGCCTCTGGCAGTGGAACCAATATTTAACCCTAGTGCACAAATGGACCTTGGGAGCCCATTTTCCATGGAGGGCTTCTATCTCATCCTAGATACATGGGGCAGGGCCTAGGTCCTCCCCCAAATCATATAGCAGACATTGATGATTCCCCATGGAAGGCTTCATCCTCCCTGAGGATGGGGGATCGGTGAGGGGCATGGGAGGATGGGAGGGAGAGGAAACTTGGGTTGATATGTAAATTAAGATTGTTTCTAAATAATAATAATAATAATAATAATAATAATAATAATAATAATAATAATAAAAGAATTAAGTCAGTAATCCCAGCACTCAGAGGCAGATGCAGGAGAATCTCAGAGTCTGAGGCCAGCCTTGTCTACAGAGTGAGCTCTAGAACAGCCAGGACTACACAGAGAAACCCTGTCTCAAAGAAGGAAACAAGAAAAAAATTAAGAATTAAGCCTTTAGACAACATTATTCTTAATACTTTGTTTTCTTAATACTTAAGTTGTGGTTAAATTGTAAATGTTACAGAAAATAATGGCAAGTAAGCACTTAACTATATATCCTTAACCTACACATATTTTATATACTGAATGTAAAATCAATTCCCCCATTTTTCAAATGGCGAAAATGAGGCATTGATAAATATGTACTTGTATACATCCACACAGTGAGTAGTAAAGGAAAAATTAGACCATAGTATTCTAATTCAAATTCTCTCTCTGAAACCTCTGCTGTCTGCTCTGCAGATTGCTTTCTTGTTTGTGAATCTGTGAGTGTGCATCTGTGTATATAAGTTGGTGACCAGAGGAGCTGAATCACCATAGCTTTGGTTTGGGATTCCTCTTTTATTGGTTTGAAGTATTGGTATCATTGATAATGAGTATTAGAATGATTACTTCAAATAAGTTAACTATTGAAAGAAATCTTTTATATAGTTTTTCCTTTGATAATAAGTTAGTATATTAAGAATATTGAATGCCAATGCCTTTGAGTACATACTTATTAACCTGTATCTTGTGTTCAGTATCTGTCTGAAGCACAGTTACTGCATAAAGCCAAATAAAATGCATTCTTTTCCATGAATGCTACTATTATAAATACTTTCATGGGTAATTAATTATATTATAGGACTCTTACAGTACAAAACTTGTGAATGAAGCAAAATACCGTGGGTGCTGAGACACAGCAGAGAAATGGGATGGGATTTCTCTGGGGATAGCACTTTAGAGCTATGTTGTAAAGGAGATGGATCTCTGTCCAAAGCAATCAAGGGAATGATGTGAGCACAGGCGCAGAGGAGGGGAAGGCTGTGCTGGTGGTCTGCTGTGATTGTTCAGTAAGATATATGCCAGCATATTTGGGGGAAATAATTTTAGAGGCATGCATGAAGTTTTAGTGCAGGATTTTATTGAATGCCACTCTGGACAACAGTTAAGGCAATGCAGATGGAAAAGAGATAGCTCTGAGAGTCATTCCCAGCTAAAATTTATGGGACCTGGTAACAGCTCATAGAATGAGAACGATCTGAGTGAAGACAGGGTCAAGGTCAATGGAAAGCTTTTGAATGGAGGGGATTTAGCAGGTGAATAGAGGGGAAGAGAAGTGTGTTTTCTGTTTGTTTGGTTTTGTTTGTTTATTTTGTTGTCTGTTTTGTTTTGTTTTTTCTTCTGGCCTGCTTTGTTGTGACACTAGGTATGGGCATTTTGATGACCTCGTCTATTGGAAACCTGGCCTACACAACTTATATTTTATATAGGGATGTATTGAAAAATTGTGGATACTCAAAGAAGAATATGGCAAAATTTCCTGTTTTTGTTTATTCATTATACTAGTGAGTGTTCAGATACTTTGAAGTTTAAAATGCAAATATTCATGTGTGTGTCTATGTTGGCTTCCAGCCTGCAGCCTAGAAGTTCATCGTTTGTTTATTTATTTATTTATTTATTTATTTATTTATTTATTTATTCAATTTGGCATGATGGAGGTTCTCACTGGGTCTGAGGGCTAAAGGGCTTGGGCCAGGACCTCAGATGCTTTACTTTTCTTCTGTCTTTTTCAGGAATGGCAACTGGCCATGTTACATGGTTCTGTTTTCCATATACAGATAGTGTGGACTATACCTTTTGTCTTTCTTGGAGATACTCCTTATGAGATATCACAAATCTTGTGTGTCTTGGATGACGTTTGCCCTCACTTTTAGTGCTAGGTTGACTTAAAATATGAAATGCTGATGAGTGATGCCTGTAGACAATGGTTATTATATTTGTCCTGCATATTGACACCTGTGACAGATCACTTTGGGGCTAGGAAGTACAACTTTGAAGGATATTTTAATGAGTTGTTTATTAGAGAAGACTGAGATCAAAAGTCCTGCCTATAAAACTCATTTATTATCCAAGTCATATGTGTGGTTGAATCCTTTCTGTGAGAATGTCTGTTTATAGGGTACTCACTCTTAAACATTCACGAGCCTGTTTGAACAAGCCACATTGTACACGTGTACCAGTGGAAGACACTGTTGCAAACAAAGTGTTTGGATCATAGCTTATGAGTGAATCTGATGGATATTGTAATGTAGTCTTGTATGTCCATCTACCATTTTGTGGAGGCAGTTTTTCCACCTTTTCTCTCTCATCTTCAGTGCTGTGAGCGTCTGACCTGAGGATAAGGATGTATGTAGAAATATTTATCTTCATCTTAATGAATTGTTTAGAAACTTACTACTTTAATTCTCCCCTCCATTTCAAAATGGAATTATTTGAGCAGTAATTCTTTAGTGAGTCTAAAGCAAAGTAACTATTATTTGCTTTTGAAAATGTTATAATCATTATTTTTACCTATAATACTTTTTATATAGAATGTTAGAAATAAAAATCCCAACCAACCGACTAGAGCAACTTGCCAGAAAATTGAAGTATCAAGATACTGTGAATTGCAAATTAATCAGAAATAAACAGCAAATATTGTTTGAGGAATGCATACTAATTTGGAATTCAATTATTTGCTTATTGAACCCCTCATAGGAAAGCACAGATCATGCCAGGCAAACCCATACCTGGATATTTGAAACATAGTACCTGTTCCAGGTTACTATTCTTACAAGCCAAAATGTTTGCTCTAAATGCTCCCTGTCCCCATGGGCTGGTTTTACTCCTAATATATACATATTTTGAACTATGTGGTAATTTACATTTGAAGAATTTAATATTTCTAAAGGTACTTACAAAAAAACAATTTTAAAAACACTGATCAATTGCAGTCAAACGTACCTCTCTTTCCCACGAAGAGTTTATTGCAGCTCTTTGCCTTTGTGTCAGAACGACTTGAGCAAACAATTTCTCCCCAGAAGCAGATACTTTAATGATGTCAACCTCAGGTTAATGTGACTATTTTATAACAGTTGTGTGTTATCATTTGTTTTGTGAACCGTGAATGGTGATGGGATAGTCATTGGCTAGTGTGTTTTCTTCAGTGGGTGACTATGACACCAGATCTTCTGTAGTCATTCTTTCTCCATGTAGAGTATGCCTGTGCCTTCTTTCCCTCCCTCTGATGACCTGAGTGTTGGATGACTGGACTGTGAATACACTGTTGTGTGTCTGTCATCTCAGTGTGTAGATAGGTGCCAGGGAAGACTGGACTGTGAGTACACTGTTGTGTGCCTGTCATCTCAGTGTACAGATAGGTACCAGGCAAGACTGGACTGTGAGTACACTGCTGTGTGTCTGTCATCTCAGTGTGTAGACAGGTGCTGGGTGAGAGTGTGTGCTTAGTAAAGTCTGCCTGCCTGCAGGCCTCGATGCAGCTGTGTTCAGCTAACAGTGATAGCAACTAGAAAACTTCCCTCCTTGTAGAAGTAATTTTGAAATTTTATTTCACAGCCGTCACTTGGGCCTGCCTTTCCCAAATTCAGGAGACCCAGATCCCTTACCCATTCCATTACTAGCTACTCTTACTGTTTACATCTTACAAAGATAGAGTGCAGACTCAAAACCAAGAAATTGGCATTGGTGCAATCCACATTGTTTATTCAGATCTCACTAGTTTTACATTTACCCACACATGTGTGCTTGTGTGCGTAGTTCATGTTACAGTGTTCCTGCCCAGTTCTGGGGCTGCCTCAGCCCCAAAATAACACACGAGACACTATATTAATTATGCAACTGTTGGCCAATGTCTAGGGCTTCTTATTGGCTAGTTCTGACTTAATTTCTAATCAGTTTCTATCAATCAAAGTATTTCCATGTGGTCTTACTGAAGAAATACCCGGAGATATGTTACTCCTCTGGAGTCCTACATCGTGACTCCCTCTGCCTTCCTTTCCCAGAATCCTCCTCATCTTCTAAACCCACATATCATGTTGCCCTATTGGCCACAGTGTTTTTTCATCAACCAATAGGACAAACATATACAGAAGACATCCCCATCAAGCTCACTACAATTTTATTCCAGGTATAAATTTGTATAAGTTCCAGAATCAACATACAAGGTTTATGTCTAATGCTTCCATTTGTTCAAGGCTTTCTTGGACCACCCTTTACAAGCTTCTTCCCCCACCCTTAAACCTAGTTCATAACAGGTCTAGTTTGCACTTTGCATTTTAACTGTAACATGCAGAAGATGTTTATGTGGAGAAAGAGAAAGCAACAATGACTGCATTTGTTGGCCATCCTCTGGTTTGTTGATTATCTCTGATCCAATCTTGTTTTCTGGATGGGGGTTAGAATGTGCTCATTGTACAATGTGTGCTTGCCTGTCATGTCCTATGTAGCGCAGTGCCATGTACAATGGATAAGTAAAATGAAAAAATTTAAAATAACAGAAGACAAGACGAATCTTAGAGGGTTGTTTCTTGGAGTTAGGATTGCTGATACAACCATAGGGAGAGCCCATTCCTGTGAATCACAACTTGCAGCCCCCATGGTACTTATGGAGGAGAAGCATGGCGCTACAGAACATCAGGAGAGTGTTAAAAGAAAAAACTAAAGACCCTTGTTATTACTGACCTAAATACCAGCAAGAAATTTAGGGAAATGATTTTATGAGTAAAGGCTTGTATTAGAGTGATCAGTGAGTTTGAGTTGGTGTGGTTGGGGTTTTCATGTGTATAATCAAGCTGTTTAGATGGAAGCATGTTGTAGACCCAGGGCTGTCTGATTATGTGATGATGTGACCTAAGGGATCCTATCCCTTGGGGTAAAGACAGCATCCTGGGTTGCAAATATGCAGATATACACAGCAAGAACTTGATGTAGCAGGTGCTTTTAGCTTTTCCTGCAGGAAATTGTTAAGTTTTTAAAAATGAAACTTCCGTGTCACACAGACAAAAATAGACACGTCAGTTTTCGAGGGTTATAAATGCATCAAGGCGAGACTTGACTTGGAGGGGAGCAGGAGACACTGTCTCTATTTCCACACTTTAGCTTGCTCCTTCTGACATTTCCTGGTGCTAGGAGACCAGGTGATGAAGGTCTTGGGAATTTTAGCTTGGGCTGTAAGAGGACTGTCCTTTCTTGCTGACTCAAGTATTCTCTTTCCCCACCCTGCCCTCCTGCTCCCACCTTAGAGCTGTTTTCTTAAAGCCAAAGAACAAGAAAAACCTGTTTTACTGAGAAAAGCATCCAGAGACACTCACCCATCCTCTGGATAGGAAAAGTCAGCCAGCTCCTCAGGTTCAGCCCATCTTGAGAGCCCTCTCTCCCTGTGGTCTTGTTCTTGTGTGCAGAGTGGATCTGGGAGTGGGTGTGGGGACCATGAGTCTGGGTAAGTTTCAGGCGTGACCTTTAAAAATAGCTCCTTTTTCATTTGGGGATCATAACCTCCCAGTTCCAGTTTATTAACAATCAATTTTTAACTCTTCTAGTAGGTGCTGTGGGACATGTTTGAAAATTCTTCATCTTCCTGGAACTAAGTCTTTTTAGAGGATTTATCTAGTGGGTGAAAAAGAGGTTTCCCATTAATGCCAAATAATAGGCCAGGGTAAAGTGCAGTATATAAACACCAGGAATGCACTTTGTGCAAGTCATAGAAGTGGAGCTGCTATGGGGACTGCAGATGACTTAGTGGGAGCAGAGATGGTGATGGGAGTTGCAGATAAGCACATTCAGAGTGGTGGGCTGTGCTGGAACTGCCGGGGAGGATGGGACATGAACGGTCAGTTCTATCTTCCTAGATTTGCTAATTTAAGTTCCCAAATTAGGAAGTCCTACCTGACATTAAAGACATGCTTTGAAAAAGTAATAATTGTAAAAAACGCTTCCAAATTGCAAAACTCTGTAAGGGTTAGAATTTTAATTTTTTGATAACTGAACCTAAAAGTTTAAACTTAGAATTTAAAAATTTCTTTTGTATACATTTTTTGAAACTGAAAGGCATCTGAAGAAATGTTGATCTTAGGCATTTTCAAGATGTGAAATGGGGGCCGGGAGGTCCTCTCAGTTGACAAAGAGCTTGTCTTGCCTTGTCTGGGTATGGTGGCATGCATTTGTAATCCCCCTACTGGGAAGGTGCAGACAGGGGCATCCCTGGGATTCTGCTAGCTAAGCAGCAAGCCTAGCCTAACTGGTGAGCTGCAGACCAATGAGAGGGCCCTGCTTTCCATTCCTTTTTCCAAGGGATACTGTGAATGAGGATCAACACCATGGTTGTCTACCCTACACACACACACACACACACACACACACACACACACACACTCACACAGGCACACAAATACACACATATACACACACATACACACACACATACACACATATACATATACACACACATACACACACACACACACACACACACACACACACACACACACACACACGCACACACAGGGCAGGAGAGGGAAAGGAAAAAGGGACTGAAGGAAGGTAGAAGGGGGGAGGGAAGGAGGGTGGAAGGAGTGGGGGAGGGAGAGGGTGGTAATGTACCAAGGCTGGGTGAGATAGTTTGATAGTGTAAGAGGTAAAGGTGCTTGGCATTATGCCTGGTGACCTGACTTCAGTTCCAGGTCCCACAGGTGAGAACAGACTGATAACATAGTACTACATGTTATTATCTGATCTCCATATGGACACCAAGGTACAGGCACACAAACACAAATAAGTGTAATAAATAAAAAAATTCTTTATGTGCATGAATCTTTTGCCTACATGTAAATATGTGTACCATGTGAATGTTTGGTACCTGAGTTGGCCAGAAGAGGGCATCATATCCCATGGAACTGGAGTTATATACTGTTGCGAGCTGCCATGGTGGTGCTGGGACTCTAACCCAGGTCTTCTGGAAGAGCCATCAGTGCTATTAACCTCTGAGCCATCTCTCCAACTGCCTTTTAATTATTCTTAAAAAGAATTTTGGAAATTATTTAGGATGACAACTGCATTCTCCATTTATCACATTGGGAATGAATTTTTATTTTTTCTAAAACTTAGTGAGGGATAGATTGGTTGCTAGAGCAGAACTTGGCAGTGTGTGATCCAGTCACTGTGAATTATTGCAAATTTTAGACAAAATGTAGACATATAAGCCTGAGTGATGAGGCTAGGGATTGGACCCAGGCTGAAGGAAACACATGAGTATTGTGTAAGCTTTTGGAGAAGGAGAGATGTGAGACACTCACATAGGTAATAGATTTGGGTGGAGAAAACCAGTATCCTAAGCTGAGGTGAATTGAAGCAGAGAGGGAATAGATGACCAAATCAGTGTCTTAGGTGGTGTCTGCATGTGCTTCAGCATAGGGATAAGGTGAGTTCAATTGACAGAAAGAACAAGCACTAGGAAGCATTTCTGTTGAAAACTTTGCAGATAAATTCACTTATGCATGATGAAGATCTTCTATATGGCTTAATTATATTGGTTTACTGAAAGTTTCCCTTTGGTGTCTGTAGAAGATTTAAGGGAAGAAACATACAAGTGCATTATACTTTTGTGTGTTTATACTTGTCTGTCCATGTCTGCAGAGGGCAGGGGCTGATGTGGGTTATTGTCGTCAATTGCTCTCTACTTCATTTTATTTATTTATTTAATTATTTAAAACAGTGTTTCTTTGTGTAGTCCTGGCTGTCCTGGAACTAGCTCTGTAGACCAGGCTGTCCTTGAGCTTCAACTCACAGAGATCTGCCTGCTTCTGCCTCTTGAGTGCTGTGATTGAAGATGTACCCTCACAAACTCACTCTCTCTCTCTCTCTCTCCCTCTTCTTTCCCCTCCCTCCCTTCCTCCCTTTCTCTCTTTCTCTAAAATAGTAAGTAGAAAGAGGAAAATGAAGACTGAGTTAGTTGTTTAACTTAATGTTAAAAGAAACATATTTCATTTGTTGAAATACAGATTTATAACTCAGTCGAATTAAAAAGCATGCATTGTTTTGAAGACTTGTACTTGTTAGAAAAAGACTTATGTGGGTTATTAGAATATCATTCTCATAAATCTTTTAATTTTTGTGCAGCACCAAAGAGTATGTAGCAGGATATATAAACTTTTTGTGACTCTTACAGTATATACCTTGCTAGTGGGAGAATGTCATACCTGAGACACCACAGTCAGCATGAAAAAGATGAATGCCATGAACAGTGAATTCTGTTGTAGCTGAAGATCACAGCTGCTTGTGATAATGATTTAAATCACATTGATTAATTTTATTAGAAAAGTAATAACCACTCATGGGGCCAAATAAGAACAAGGCTGCTACTATTAGCACTGTACCACTGTACATCACTAAAAAAAAAAAAGAAAAAAAAGAAAAAAAATAGGTCTTAGGGTGGGGAGATGGCTCAGCCTTTAAAGGATAGGCTCACAACAAAAAAAAGTAAAGGACTTATGTTGATACTTTCTCTTAACATAAATTTAGAATTAAAACCCATCTAGTTCTTTGAATGTGAGTGATGGGGAAAGTCCTTCTGTGCGTATGTTTGTCTTATTGGTTAATAAATAAAGCACTGTTGACCAATAGGGATACAAGATAGGTGGGGCTAGGAGTTGAAGAGGATTCTGGGAAATGTAGTAAAGAGGAAGGTCACCATGAGAGTCCAGGAAGAGATGACACATGCCACTGGCATCCTCAATAAGATAAGTCTTTATGAAATATATAGATAAATGGTTATGGTTGATACTTAGGACAGAGCTAGCAAATGAGAAATCCTAGTCATTGGCCAGTAGCACTGTAACTAATATAATTGTTTGGGCACCTTAGCATGGCAGCAGAGCTCGGGCAGCTGGCCGAAAGAGTTATTGTTAGATTGCCCGTGTCTAGCTGATTTGTGTAATTTATGTGATATTAAATATACTGCATATTACTAAGTACACCAGTGATTTAGAATGAAGTGGGAGACACAATCTATATGTTAAGTGAAAATCTAATGTACAGTAATGCACATTTTATAACACAAAGTTATAAATCACAGTAACAAACTGTGAATCACACAAAAACAGTAATATTGACAGAGGAAGATTATTTAAGGAAAGCATTCAGAAAATGTGTAAAACTGTTGAATGAGCACATAGGTGGGGAGTGGTGGGCCCACACCAGCTTGTTGTGTAGGAGTGACAGACCCTTGGACACAGTCTATTTGCCCACCTAGTCTAACATGATTAACTTTATAATCCCAGGTTGTACACAGTACCTTGGACATAGTTGATGCACAATTCTTTTTTAAACACAGTGCACCTTAGATAGTCTAAGTATAAAAAATTGGACTTTAGGACTAGAGAATTGGCTTAGTGAGTAAAGGGTCTGCCTGCCAAGACCAAGAACTTGAGTTCAATTCCAGAGATCCATAAGCTGGAAGGGTACTGTCTCCTGAGGGATGCCCTCCACACAGGCAACCTGGCACGTGTGTCCCACTGCCATTATATAAAATGAAAAATCAAATAAATAAAGTATAAAGAAAGAAGCCTTCGAACATTTGGTGCTGTTCATGAGATTCCAGTTTGACTTCCCATTTCAGCTTTGCTTCCATACTGTGATGCTATTCAAGATCATTACCTCCTAAATGAAAAGTTCCCACCCGAAGGTAATGTTTAGAATGCCTGTGCCTATGTGAGAGTTTGTGATTTTAGTGAGTCTCATCAATCTTTTGGTCATGTCATCTTCAGTGGTATCCATAAAACACTGAGCCATGGCCAAACTGTCTTGGTGGCTTTAACATACAAAGCTATTCTTTACCACCTGCGGTAAGCTTCTAGACCAGAGATTCTCAACCTTCCTAAACTGTGGCTTAATACACTTTCTTATGTTGTGGTGACCCCCAACCATAAAATTATTTCCATTGCTATTTCATAACTGTAATTTTGCTACTACTATGATTTGTATCTATCTGTGTTTTTCAGCGGTCTGAGGTGACTCCCATGAAAGGGTCATTCAACCTCTAAGGAGTTGTGACCCCCATGCTGAGAACTGCTGTTCTAGAGTTAGTGTAGCTGAATGACCTGAATATAAGCAACTGACTATGATTGTTGTCTCTAGAAATATAGCTAACTGGCAGGGGAACAAACAGACATGGGAGGAGCAAGGGGCAACAAATTTTCTCCTAACTGTCTCAGTTAGAACACTGTGAACCTCATCTTCCTCACCTCTGTATTTAAGAATTTAGTTAAGTTCCCTTCATGGAAGGGTGTTAGACCCTTATTTTCTACTACAATAATATTATTTAAGTGGGCCAGCGATTGGCCCTGGCAATGAGCACTGCCTGAAGGATAGAGAGAGGCAAAAGGAGGAGGAAAAGCCACTAACGCTGCCCTGGGCTTGTTTCTCTTTTGAGTTTTATCTGACATGCTTTCTCTTATTCCAAAGAGCCAATCCTTCTGTCCTTTTCCTGTCAACTTTTCCTGCTTGTGGTGACCCTGTACTGCTTAAAATGGTATGCTTCTTTCACCTCTCCCAGCTGTGACTGTCTCTTTCTAGCCTGGGAGTCCAAATCACTCACGGGCAATTTGATTTATATGTGAGGCCATCAGTATACTTAGATAATGCATGATAAATGGTAATCTCAGACATTTTAAAATATGCTCTTTGTCAGGTCATTGTGATGTTTATGAAATGAAGTAAAAGCTATGAGTAGACCAACACAGAAATCACTTATTATTATTAATTATTTTTATGCATAATAAAACAGTACATGACCGATTGTGGCTTTATTATTCATTAATAAATATTTTGTTACTTTTTTCTCCATTTTTTATTTAAATTAGAAACAAGATTTTTTTACATGTCAATCCCAGTTCCCTCTCCCTCCCCTCCTCCCCTGCCCCCCACTAACACCCTATCTATCCCAAACCATTTCTGCTCCCCAGGGAGAGTGAGGTCTTCCATGGGGGGGGGTCTTCAGAGTCTGTCATATTTTGGGATAGGACCTAGGACCTCCCCCATGTGTCTAGGCTGAGGGAGTATCCCTCTATGTGAAATGGGCTCCCAAAGTCCATTCCTATGCTCTGGATAAGTGCTGATCTACTACAAGAGGCCCCAAGATTTCCCAGGCCTCTTCCCTGACACCCACATTCATGGGGTCTGGATCAGTTCCATGCTGATTTCCCAGCTATCCGTCTGGGGATTAAGAGCACCCTTTATTCAGGTCAGCTGTTTCTGTGGGTTTCACCAGCCTGGTCTTGACTCCTCTGCTCATCACTCCTCCTTCTCTGCACCTGGATTCCAGTTCAGTTCAATGTTTAGCTGTGGTGTCTGCTTCTACTTCCACCAACTGTTGGATGAAGGCTCTAGGATGGCATATAAGTCAGTCACCAATCTCATTTTCAGGGCAGGGCATTTAAGGTAGTCTCTCCACTGTTGCTTAGTTGGTTAGGTGGTGTCATCCTTGTAGATCTCTGGACATTTTTCCCTAGTGCCTGATTTCTCTTTAAACCTATAATGGCTCTGTCTCTTAATGGTATCTCTTATTTTGTTCTCCTCTATTCTTCCCCCTACACAACCTTCCTACTCCCTTAAGTCCTCCACAAGATCCAGCAATTCCACTCTTAGTCATATACCCAAAAGAAGCACATTCATACAAGGACATCTGTTTAACTATGTTCATAGCAGCATTATTTGTAATAGCCAGAACCGGAAAGCAACCTAGGTGGATAGAGAAAATGTGGTGCATTTACACAATGGAGTACTACTCAGCGGAAAAAAAAATAATGGAATCTTGAAATTCGAAGACAAATTCATGATACTAGAAGAATCCATTCTGAGTGAGGTAACCCAGTCACAAAAAGACAAACATGGTATGCACTCACTCATATATGGATTTTACACATAGATCAAAGAATTACCAGCGTACAATTCACACCACCAGAGAAGATAGGAAGCAAGGAGGACTCTAAGAGAGACAAACATGGTCCCCTGGAGCAGGGGAAAGGGACAACATCTCTTGAACAAATTGGAAGTATGGCAGGGAGGGGAGAAGGAGCTAGGAGAATGAGAAGGGGAGAAGAGGTGGGATGAGGAGGACACATTCTGTTATTCTTATTAGCATAATAGAAAATCAGATACCTTAGAGCAGCCTGCCTTCACCTTTACCTATGGTAGCCACTGCCTTTCCTCTCCATCTTTTCTCCCTCAGTTACTTTGAACTTGACCCTGACTCAATACTTAACCACATTCCAGAAATAAGACTGAAGAAACAATGATCTTTGAACATGAAACAGGCTTGGCAGCAGGCCAGACAGTGGTGGCACACGCCTGTACTTCTAGAACTCAGGAGGCAGTGACAGGCTGATCACTGTCAGTCTGTCGGAGACTAGCCTGGTCTACAGAGTGAGTTCTAGTGCAGCCACATCTACACAGAAAAACCCTATCTCAACAAACAAACAAAAACAAAACAAAATAAAAGAACATGAAACCAGAAATAACATAGGGTATCTAAGGGTATTTTGTTTTGTTTTGAAGGGAACTGACTGCCTAGAACTACTGAGAGAAGGAGGTAAGGTTCTAGGAGCCTCAGACATTGAAGCTCTTCCTCCGACATTCTGATTCTGGGGTGGAGAAACTCCTGTCTGCTAACAAAATTAAAAGTAATGATGGGCTCCTGAGAGTACACAGCCTTCTAGTAGCTAATCTACACATTCACTTTAAGAATCATGAGTGACTTTGAGTCTAAATAAAGATAAAAACAAAAAGAAATGGTGTATCCATTCAGGTACATGTTTGAGGACAGAAAAAGGTAACTGAGAAAGATATTTCTCGATGGTTCCATATAGAAATGTAGTAACAATCCTGGATGATAGGGACGTTTCTTTTAAGGATAGAGTGGTATTTGGAAAATCAGGGCTTAGTTAAAGCACTAATGCTACCTGATCCATTGGCTGTCAGTCCTATAACCCCCACATAACCTTGGATGTGTATGATTTCTACCTGGTCTTGAATTCCTCTTTTATAAGCTGCAGTTAGATAAAGTACCTACTTAGCCATGTTGCACTAAGAACTATGGAAATGAGATCTGTGGAAAGCATGAGACAGGGTGTTGGGCGTTTGTACTTTCTTAATGTTAACTGTTAGTGATATTAGTGATAATGGCAAGTCCTTCTAATATGTCATGTGTTACTGCTGGTTATTTCTCTGGAGCTTTGTAATTAGTCATGCAATGTTATATTCCCCTTTTAAAACAATGAAAATGATCTTTTCTTCTTTCTGTCTCTATTACTAATGCGATCTCAGAAAGTAATGTTACTTGGGGTCTGAAGCACTGAGCAAGCTGCTCAGAGAAGCTGTATGAACACAGGAGAAGCTAGCTCTAACCTTACTCATTAGTAGAGCTTTTCAAGCAACAGGATATTTGAAATCTGCATTCTTTTCAAGCATTAGGAAATATATATATAACTATGAATATATGAATGTAGTTTTATATATATATCACTATATATGTGTAGAATGTATCTACAGATCTTTCAAAAATTATGAGATTATAACATCAATACAATTAAGAAAGTTAAAATCACTTACTCAAGCCACCATGCTATAGTTAAGTAACAGAAGATTTTTATGAGATTTATTCCTTCTCCAGACACACAGAATTTTTATTTATAACAAATGATGAACAGTTTTTTTCACTTTTCTTAAATGTAGCTTATCATAGTTACATGGCATTGCATTATTTTAGAAAAAACATAATTACCCACATTCAGAGGTATGGGTCCTCTAACAGCAGAGCCAGTCTTTGTCCCTAGAGCACAAAATGGAATTTGGGAGCCCATTCCCTATGGAGGGATACTATTGCAGCCCAGATACACCAAGGAGGGTCTAGACCCTCTCCCAAACAATATGACAGACTTTGAAGGTCCTTGGTAGAAGGCCTCACTATCCCTGGGGAGGAGTCAGGGGGTGGGTTGGGGTGGGTTGGGTGGGGAACATGGGAGGATGGGAGGGCGAGGGAATGGGGGGCATGGATATGTAAATATGAGTAATTAAAAATATTAATAAAACATGATTAAATCACACATTTTCTCAAAATGGATTACTTATAGTTTTTATGTCACAAATGGTCCATCAGTGAGCTGTTACTTTTATGTTTTTCTCTTTATTATGGAATTCACTTATGAATATATAATATGGAGTCAAAGGTTATCAATGTTCAAAACAGTTGTGATCATTGATAATGCTAGAGGCAAGATGAGTAAGTGTCTTTTGTCATTTTGTGACAATGGCAAAAAAATGGTATTAGTTGTAAATAGTGAGTTGAGTCACTGTTGCAAAGTTTCATGTGTGTGTATGTGTGTGTGTGTGTGTGTGTGTGTGTGTGTGTGTGTGTGTGTGTGTGTATGTGTGTGTTCTTTTAAAAGAGAAAATTGGAGGCTGGAGAGATAGCTCAACAGTTGAGGGATTTCTGTTCTTTCAGAGGACCCAAGTTCCATTCCTGGCACCTTAAGCATCTCACAACAGCCCAGAACTCTTGCTTCAGAGGATCTGATGCTCTCTTGTGGCCTCCCATGGGCAACTCTGCATACATGTGGCACACATGTACCCCACCACACACAAACAGAGACAGAGAGACAAAGAGGCACATATTCACACATATAAATAAATACTAAAGTAAATATTAAACAGGAGACAAGAGACAGAAATGACCTTGAGACAGTTGTTCAATATATATCAGTAAAGAATTGAAGCAAGTACATTGCTATGTCTTGGGATAGTCTTGAACTATTAAGAGAGTTGTAATAGCTACATGTTTAGAATTGCCTTAGAGAAAAACTCATTAATTCAACTTACTGACTTTTACTTTCTGAATGAGGATTGAATTCAGGGCTTTGCATATGCTAAACATGAACTCTACCACTGAGCTGTGTCCTAGTTCTCATGTTATATGCACACTCTTAAAAATACCTTCACCAATGCTGCAGCCTTTGAAGTAAAAATAAAAAGGACAAAAACTTATAAAACTGTATTTCCACATTTTAGGTTAATCACCCATTACTTGACACAATATTTACTTGAGTCTCATACTATTTGAAATCCAGCTCTCCAAGGGCATTAAGAAGTCACTGATTTTTTTTTTTTTTTTGTTAATACTTAGAAACAGTTTTGTTCGCTTGTGTGCTCTGTACATGTGCATTTTGGTAGACAGAGTGGCTGAATGTCAATGTATCCAGTATCTTCTTTATTGCACTCCTCTTACTATTTTGAGACAGGGTCTCTCAATGAACGTGGAGCTCACTGGTTGGTCTAGGCTGCTAGACCAGGGCACTTCTTTGTTCATTAGCCCCTGACTCACCAGCAGTAGGATTGCAGGGGTATGCCATCACTTCATGCCATATACATGTATGCTGGGAATCTGAGCATTTTACCCACTGAGGCAGCCCTACCTTAAGTTTTATAAAGCCAACTACACAGGTCTTCCTTCATAGAGAGATACTCCAAACATCTGCTGATAGCCCCATATCTCTCTACACAGAACTTGTCAAAATATGTTAACAAGCTAAACCACTTGGTGATTCTGTCATTTTGTGTAATTCAGAATAAAAATGCTTAGTATGTCAGAACAACAACAAAAAAGTCATGTCCTACAAATGAAAAGAGACACAAAACTATGACAGTGCCCAGCACATAGGAGGAACTCAGGGTTTGTTGGCTGACTTCCTCTAATGCCGATCTCAGTATTTTTGATCTTGGGTTCTGAAGGAAATCCAAACAACTGATAGTTAAAAGTCATACATTACTACCCACATCCCATCTTGAGCAGTTGAAGGAGAGATAGTTAATAATCTTGTAGATGAAAGACCAGCAGACGTAAGAGGGATGTCCCCGTCCATCCTTGTTCTGCCTGTTCCCTGCTCAGTAAGGGCTAGCAGGAGGCCCGGGCAGGGTCATCTTCATTGGGAATACTTAAGAAGAAAGAGGGCAGGCGCCATGCAGAGTTGCACATGACTTGTCAACTGCCAAGCTCCTTGTCACCTCTGTCTAATTGAGCATCACAGGTCAGCGTGTGACATGACTTTGGATATGTAACCTATTGCTGGCTTTCCCCTTCAAGACAAACTGTAGGACTGTTTAGAAAATAGACATGCAGCTTCAGGCATAGGCTCAAGATGCCATATTAGATGTTGGGAAGGGAGATGTGTCTATAGTAGAACCAGAGTGCCATGAGAAGACAGGCAAAGGAGATTTAGGATGAGGGTGGAAATGCAGCGAAGGGAATTCTGAGTTCCCTTTTCTTTCTGCAGTCTTTTGTAAGCTGTGGGAAGCTTGGTCTCATGGGGTTTACTGATAATGCTAGTCATTGTTTGATTGATTACATTGATTATGCTTTTTCTAAGTATTAACCCTGCATCCTTTCTCCCCGGGCCTTTTGTACCCCACTTCTTTCTGTTATTTTACTTTTGAGAACATTAACCAGTTTCTTGTTGGTTCTTTCTACCCTGCTGGTGCTACAACCTCAGCCCAAGCTTCCTTCCCCACAGTGTGAAGATGCTCACAGAGGCATCCATTTTTCTTTCAAACCTGGTGCCAGCCCTTGAATGTTCACAAACTAATGGCCAGCAAACCTGCACAGGGTGCATGGCTGCACTCTGGGAATGGTTGACCCACTGAGCACAGGTGGAGACTTGTATTCAAGGATGGAGGAGAACATTAAGAATTGCTGTAACCGCATTCCAGAGGCAATAGAGAGGTGAAGACCAGCTCAGTTGTTCCTCCATACAAGCCACTGTGAATGGCAGTAATAAATAATTAAGTTCCAGTTGGTGTTTTTTTTTTTTTTTTTTTTTTTTTTTTTACATCATTTAGCAGGTATTATTTTTCACAGGGTAGAAAGAAAATCTATGGAAGTTCTATTCAAAAAGCACACTGTAGTTAAACTATATATTTTCATATAATTATATCCAGCTTGAGAATATATATACATTTATGAAAATTATAAAGATAAAAAACTGTTTCTGTCCGAGAGAGAGGTCCCTCTAATTATGACTTTATTTATTATTTTGTTTATGGTGGAACACAATGTAAACTTTATCATTTAACATTTTAAGTGTTCAGTGAAAGACAGTTTTTCTTTATGCAACTCAAGACCTAAGAAAATTTTGGTTAGCTTTTAGAGAATCATGAACCTGACAACAAGGTGGCTGCATGCCTTTCACTCTCTTAGAAACTATAAAATGATGGAACACCCCTCCCCCACCCCACATACACATAGTTTCTTCAACCTTCCTTTGTTTGCTACATGTATGTTTACTTGATTTAATGCCAAGGACTTTTTAAATTGTTTTTCTCTCACATACCCATATCTTTCTTTCTTTCTCTTTCTTTCTTTCTTTCTTTCTTTCTTTCTTTCTTTCTTTCTTTCTTTCCTTCCTTCCTTCCTTCCTGCCTGCCTGCCTTTCTTTCTTCTTAAAATTTATTTATTTATTGTTTGTTCTGCATTCATTGGTTCTCTGCCATTGGTGTTGGGTTCCCTGCAACTGGAGTTACAGACAGTTGTGAACTGTCATGTGGGTGCTGGAAATTGGACCTGGGTCCTCTGGAAGAGATGGCAGTGCTCTTAACCACTTGAGCCATCTCTCTGGCCCCACATCTTTCTTTCTTTTTCTCTTTTTTCCTTTCTCAAGGTCATAAAGGAAAACCATTTTATATTCCCTCATAAAATTAATTTACAATGCAAGTGCAATCATTTCTGATGAACTGTTAGGGAATTGATAATTGTGGGTATAGTCCAGACCAAACCTCTGAGTTAAAAATGTTAAAAACTCAACAGTTTTATTAGAAAAATCTTAGAAACACTAAATTATTGAAGGAACTATTATAGCATTTCACCAAATAATATTTTCAGCCCTACTGTGGTGTTATGAAAAATCTTTCTGCCAAAAGCCTCCTGAGCCCCACTGCCATGTGTGAGCTTTATGCCAGCCGCCCACCCCAGTTAGGCCCAAATGAATATACAGAAATTTTATTAGGTACAATGCTGCTTGGCCAATGACTAGGATTCTCATCTGTTAGCTCAGTCTTAACTATCATAAACCTATATATTTTATAAGACTTATCTTATCGGATGCCTTGTTGGCGTCCCTCCTGGCCGGTGGATCACATCGTGCCACTGGAGCAGGAGCGGAGGGGAAAAGAGAGGCCCTTCCTGTTTCTCCTTCACTTAAATATGAGTCTCCTTGCTATGTCACTTCCTGCCTGGATCACACTTCTCTACTACATTTCCCAGAATCCTCTTTGACTCCTAGTCCCATCTACTTGCTGTCTCATTGGCCAAACAGTATTTTATTTAACAATCAATAAGATAAACATACACAGTACATTCCCCATCACTGTGGAGCCTCTACAGATGTTTGGCTATTTGATAATTATAATGTCTTTGGAAAATATTTGCCCTTTGTATTATTTATGAACACCTGAGTTCATAATTTGTTGTAACTACAGGTATTTGACCATGTCATCTATTGAATCAAGTGCTTATCATTTGGCTTTATGAGCTGATGAAGTCCATATTGTTTTGTGTTTGTGGCAGTGCCTTTAAAAACACTGTTAGGAACTTTTTTACTTTAAAAAACACTTCATTAGCATATATTGCACAAAATAATGTTGTGGTATGAGTGTGTATATGTGTGTGTGTGTGTGTGTGTGTGTGTGTGTGTGTGTGTGTGATAGTTTTATAAATGTACATATAATGTACCCTGATCACAATCCCTCTGTCTTTCTGGGTTAATAACCAGGTTACTCTGAACTCCTCTGAGTCCTTTTGTGCCTGTTATGTTAGTAAATGACAATAATTCATTGAGCAGCCCTGTGGCCACCAAGTGGCAAAACGTTTGCATCTAATTGGAGTGTCTATTAATTTTCAAAAATAACTCTGAAAAATCCCAGACATCCAATATGTGAGAATTTACCATTGTGCTTTAGCACAATGAAATAAGTTCCGAATGACCTAAAAGATGTGGCTGGAGACAGGCATTGGAGGTAGCATTTGGACCCTTCCTCTCAGTAGATTAGGGAAGGAGCCCTCTTTGGAAAACAGAAGTAATTAGGAAGGAATGGCATTTGCATAAAAGCACTTCTTTTGCCACCTCTGGAGGTTTTTTTTTAGAAGTATGGGTTAATCTTACCATCTTACTAAACTGCTTTAAGCTTCTTTCCAGGGATCAGAGCCAAACTGAAGGATTTATTTCCTCACCTGGCTTTAAACATTGCTGTCAAACAAGAAGGCAAAGGCAGGCAAGAGAGAGGCCTCTGTCTTAGGTGTGGTGTGTTTGAGTTCACTTATGACTTGTAAGGTTTTTAAATTCCCGAAGGAGTCTGCTAACTTTCAACTCTTCTGTATAGAAATTGTTACCTGAACAGGTTTGCAAGAGATCAAAGAAAGTGTCGGCGTAGTAAATAGAAGAAAGATTTTGAGCTATGTTATAAAGGGAGCTGTATTTATGTTTAGACGTTAACATGGTTGGGAAAACAGTGGATTATTAAGATCTGAGAGGTGTCAGAGAGGTAGTAAGTGTTATTTTCTCTAGAGTCTCAAGCATTTGAATTCTTTTGAAGCTGAAAGAACTAACAAAAATTAATGTGAATTGCCTGTAGTTTTGTGTATTTTAGCCAGACTGTCTGTTTGCGGGTGCATTTGCATTCATCAGGGCCAGCTTTGGCTCAACCAGATGATTTTGCCTGTCCTCCTAAAACATATTGATTATAAGACAGTATTTATAGTTGTTTAGGGTTCTTATGGCTATAGATGATGAAACCAATCAGAAAACTTATATAATGTGTGCCCATGGATTTATTGATTTTGATGAAAATGTTTTCCATTTAATGTTTTCATGATGTTCAGGTTTAGGTTCTAGTAGCTGGTTGCTAACTTTTCTTAGGGTTTTTTTTTTGTGTATCAGAAATAAATTTGAGAGCATGGCACAGGGAGCTGTATCCTGACCAATTGTTTTTGATTACTTGAAGCAAAAGTTTTTACTAACTATACCTACTGTGTCCAATTGTGCAGACCTGTTCCCTTGGGTTTGGGATCCAAGGTGCTGAACCATGGTGCATTGACTGCTGGTTACATGTTAGGATGCAGAGTTGGAATCCAAAATTACTCTCTGAAACATGGATAATCAGGGATGTGTTAGACAGGAGCATTTCCTCTGTAGTGCCAACTATTAGAAATGGTACTAGCATTAAATGGTACTTTGATATGTGACATGCCTGCAAGGAAATGTTTGAATTTCTATTTGAATAGTTAAGGATATAGCCATAGCTCTGACAGAACAATTAAAGGCTTAATAGATCTTAGAAATACATTTCTTTGTATTTCAGAGTCTGAGGGTCAAAGCGGGGACTTGGCACATCAATGGTCATGAGTTATCATGGGACCATTTGGAACAATAGCCCTGTTTCACATACTCCTTCCTTCTTCCCGAGGTCTGTGGAAATCTACCCAATGTCCCTGTTCAGAATCAACAGTAGTGAGTTGAGATAAGGCCATACTAGAATATTTTTTTTTCCGAGATAGGGTTTCTCTGTGACTTTGGAGGCTGTCCTGGAACTAGCTCTTGTAGACCAGGCTGGTCTCGAACTCACAAAGATATGCCTGCCTCTGCCTCCCGAGTGCTGAGATTAAAGGCATGCACCACCAACGCCCGGCCGGAATACGGGATTTTAATCCAATATAGCTGTAGTCTCACTTACTCTAGGAAAACTATCATGTCATGAGACAGAGGCTGGAATGATGTGCCCACAAGTGACAGAACACCAATGGCTGACAACAATACCAGAAACTGAGAGGAGGGCTTAGAACAGATTTTCTACCATTGTCAGAGTGACTACAGCCCCTCTGACACTTTGAATTTGGACTTGAAGCCTCCTGAGCTGTTAGTTTGTATAACTTTGTTATGACAGCTCTCAGAATAGAACATGCCTGCCAGGAAATAGCAGATACTAACAGCGTCGGTTTACCCATGTCAAGTCTACTCTCATCCCTAATGTGAAATTTTAAAGGTTCCAAAGGACAAATGCTATTAGAAATTATAGAAGACTTGCATCAAAATTGTGTATGGTGGTCCATACCTGTCATTCCATCATTCAGGAGGTGGAAGTGAGAGGATCGCATTAAGAAGTAAGGCTCAGCTACATAGCAGTTCTAGGAGAGCTGAGAATAGGTAGTGAGATCCTGTCGCAAACAAAACAAGAAAGGAAGGAAGGAGGGAGAGAGGGAGGGAGTGAGGAAGAGAGAAAGGGAGGGATGGAGAAAGA
Source organism: Cricetulus griseus (assembly GCF_003668045.3). Lineage (NCBI taxonomy): Eukaryota > Metazoa > Chordata > Mammalia > Rodentia > Cricetidae > Cricetulus > Cricetulus griseus. Next base: position 251,983,378 of record NW_023276807.1, on the reverse strand, counting down.
GAGGGAGGGAGGGAGGCAAGAAAGAAGAATTGAAGAGTCAGAGGCTAAGGGTGTAGCTCATTGGCAGAGCTGGGCTTCTCCTACTGGCTTATGAAAGGGCTAGGTAACTTCACTAAGACTTATAGTAGCTCTATGCTCTGAATTTAGAATGTGGGCTCTTAATGAATCTCAGAAAGAATTGGACATACAAAATGACTTGAGAGTTATAATAGAAATTCAGTTAGATACTGACTTATACACAGTTACAGTCTTACAGTCAAGCTATAAAATCTTGGAAACAATGCTAGGAATAGTTTTTCTAGCTTCTTTATAAATTGTGTGTGTGTGTGTGTGTGTGTGTGTGTGTGTGTGTGTGTGTGTGTACATATTACCCCATGTATTATGCTAGTACAATATATATTTTGGTATATCTAAACACACTTCCAGCCAATTAAAATAAAAAGATAACTAACCATCAACATTTATTGTCATAGACTTTGTACTCAACATCATTGTTTTGAGTCCAGCATTGATTCTTCCTATAATAATGATAGCTCAACACCTCAACTTTATTGGGAAGAAAAAACTGTCTTGTTCTTGTCTCAGAATTTGGTGATCCAATAAGAGAAGCAAATTCACATTTGCCTTTGACCTTTTCCTGGACATCTCAGTCTGATGAACACTAACAAAACAAAACAAAAAATCATTGCATTCTGAGACCTTGTAAGGCATATAATTTTTGACCTGTAGGAAAGTTCTGGATTAAACTGAAGGCACTGAAAATAGAAGGTTATAATTGAAATGTCAGCAAATATAACTTTTAACAATTGCAGTCAATGCTGCTGGAATATTAAACACATCTGTTAACTACATTTCCCCTCTTCGGTATATAAATTTTAATATGCATTCCATATCTCTCCAGCCACATTTCCTGTATCAATAGTCCCCTGTGGCAATTTTATCTTTGAATACAAACTATTCTTGTTCAATATTTGAGTAGTGATAATGGGTTCTATTCTATAAATAACAGCCTTGGTAACTTACATTAAAGGAGGAAAAACGTTACCTTTTGCAAGAACTAAGGTACTTTATATTCTAAATGGCAATTTTAATGTTTTATTCATTGCCAGTAAACAAACACAGGGCACTCAGTGAAAATTGCTCATGAGTGGGAACCGGGCAGATCTTCGGTGGAGTTTGTGCTGTGTCTTCCTTCCTTTGGGTGGCATGTCTGTGCTGCTGGAATATTATGTTCCCAGCCATTCTAGAACATGTTGAAAGTACAAGTAATACTTGAATAGTCATCTAAATGGCCCAGAGCTGACAAGAACTCCACATGGTGACGATGTCTTGAAAACCATTTTTTTTTTCAGAGTTATACTGATTTAAAATGTTCTTGTCTCCTCTGAGTTTTTTTCCTCCAATAACTTAGTTCTTACACTTTTTCTTAAAAAAAGAAAATTATTCCAATTGTGTGGTTGGAAACAGGATGATGTAAGGAGGATTTATTTTGAATCTCCCCTTTTACTTTCAATCATGTGATTTCAAGGTTGTGTTCATGCTGTATTGCTTATTTCAATATAAATTCTCAAAAGAATCAACAGAGACAATTGATGCCTCAGGAAGAAACATCAGGATTTTTTTTTGTTGTTGTATAAATTTATGTTCCCATTGGTGCAGCAGTGCACAGACACTGGTATATCTGGAGCCTATAGTGAGTAGTTTCTTTGTCCTCACATATATTAAGAACTTCAAGGTCAGAGCCATACAGTCCATGTAATGAACTTGCTGGTGTGTAACCTATGGCATGTTTTGTGTGTGCAGCTGTTTATAATAAAAATTGGAGATTTCATAAATGGGCATGGGTTCTTCATTTTGTTTTGACATAATTCCAGAGCAGTGGTTGTCAGGTACAGTGACCTCCTTCAAGGGCCATTCATCACCCTGGTCTCGTCCAGCCTCACTTGGCTGGTTGTACTCATTTGTTTTCACTTACCACCTTCAGTGAGCACTTAGATTTGTAGCTTCCTAGGTCAGTCAGCCTACAGCATTCAAATGAGGGTACTCTGGGTTCATTCCAGGTGTGCAGGTTGGTGATTTCCTTAGGCAATTGGGGATGACATAAAAAGTGTGGGAGCATTAGGATTATCACCAAGTAAATTAATGCATGGCTTAGTACTCCAGGACTTCCCAAATCTGAGGGTTCAGAGAATCATTTTAAAGAGGAGTGTCTGTGGGGTATGCACTAAGTCATGGAGAACAATTAAAATATGTTTTCAGATTTATTTTATTGTTTTATCTGTAGGGTTAGGGTTATTTTCCATGTATTTTTTTACTAAGCACATGCATGACTGTCACCTGCAGAGGCCAGAAAAGGGAGTCAGATCTCCTAAAATCAGAGACATAGGCAGTCATGAGCTGTCATGTGGTCCCATGGATTGAACTTGTGTCCTCTGGAAGAACAGCCAGGGCTCCTACTCATTGAATCATCTCTCGCAGCTTGTGCAGTGATATTTTAAAGGCCTTATGGACATGGAAAGTTAGCCTGAATGTGCTCTACTGGATAAGCCCTAGTTCTGACTTCCCACACTTGGATTCATTAATGAATTGTTCACTTTTGGGCATTTGCCTTGTCTGGCAAGGATGGTCATTGGGATGACTGATGTTTGCTTATAAAGTGTCCTATCAAAGAGCAGCAGGGCACTTGAAACAGCTTGTGTGTTTGATGGCATCGTCCACATCTTGTTCTCTACGGGGAAAAGGGGATGACTGGTGAGAGTGGTGGTGTAGGCTTGATTCTGAAATACTTCGAGTTCCTATGAAAATTTGCAAAATGCCTTAAGCACACAGCACATTTTTTACCCACTTTTCCGAAGTATGAACATTACGTACTGTGTCAATCACTTTGTTTCCTTAGAAGAACATTCAAGGAGAGTCAAAGCAGCAACAGCCAGAAGTTGATAGAGGGAATGAAAATGGTATCATCAGCACGTCTGACATTTTGAAATTAGGGGGCTTGTCTGGCAGGAGTTTCTGAACAGAACTGTAATCTAATATTCCTGGCTGTGTTCAAGTTAATGATATATATTGCCCAGTGCATTTCCCATTAGCAGTGGAGTGGCTGTGGGATACAGAATAGGTTACATTATATTTTATCAATTGAAGCCCAGCGATGATGCCGCAGGCCTTAACGGTGAACCTGGGAGTGGATTCTGGGTTCTATTTTGGGCCCTCTGGGACTCGTTTGGTTTTAATAGGCTATGAGGATTATAGAAAGTCCTTGACACTTCTGTTCAGGCATGGCTGTGCATGAATGAGCCTGATTTGGAAGACACATGCGCCACTTCCGAAAGCACTTTGTAAGAGTTTTCGAAGAACTAATGATTGATAATCTAGGGAGATAAAAATCTGATACCAGCAAGCATCTAATACATTCTGTACAATTATAGCTCTCTGAGGGGCAGAAGACTGTGCTAAATTAACGGTACGTGTTATGTTAGGTTTACATCCAGATACATTAAATGCTAGATTAAACAACAAAACATGCTATTTGGGACTTCAGTGGACAAAGCAGACATGTTGTTGAGGGCTACACAGAGTGCAGGAGGCTAAGGAGATTCCTAGTGTGTGGCACGGTGAGTGGAAATGTGGATCCTTCATCAGGACTGTCCAATAAAAACATAAATCAAACAGCTTATGTAATTTTAGACTCCCTATTGCCCCATTAAAAACACAAAACAAAATGAAAGCTCATTTTAATAGCATAATACATTTATTCCAGTATCTACAAATTATGGTTTCAACATGTCATAAGCATGAATGAAATACTACAAATTAACTTTTTTCTACAAGATCATCAAAACCCAAATTCATGCAAAACAATGTCATTGAACTGGACATATTACCAGTACTCCACAGACTCATTGACTAGGGAAGTAGCCACTGGTAGTAAGTTGACCCTTCTCAGGGCAGTCATCAAATTTTTCTGTGCTCTGATTCAAATATTTCTATCATTTGAGCAAAATTTGATGTGCTTTCTGAAATCTAACAATTAAACAACAACAACAAAAAATACTAAACTGGATTTAAGTGTAAAGGGAAGGAAGGAACTGAAGTATCTGATTTCATGAACAAAAGATTAAAGTTTATGGTGAAAGTAATCAAGGCAAGATTCACTTTTAAGGAAGCCAAAATGATTATGTCTATGAGGCCCTGGAACTGAGAGTGGAGAAGCCACAGAAAAATCAAGATTCATTCTGGGGTGGCTTAAGTTAAAATAAAGCTAGAAATCTTCATGAGCAGGAGCCCTCGCTGACTTTCCAGACAGACCTTTACCCTGTTGAAGTGAGACCATGTGAGTCAGTCCTCAGTGGCTTCTATGTCTGGTGTTTCCTGTTGGTCCATGTTTTCTAGAAATGTGGGTGCTGTTCCCCTTTCTTTACTGAACGTGATTTAAGATAAAGACAAACTTGGGTACCTTCTTTTCTAATCTTGGGTGTCAACAGTTTCTGTGGCCCACTAGTATTTTTAGTTCAATTAAAGACCCAAGGGAAATAAGTTTTACCAAATGCTTTTGGCAAGTTGCATTGCTTAACGTTCTCCAGACATGGTGGGCTCATGTACAGCAGGTATTAATTTATTCCTGCTCTGGATGGGGAACAATTAAAATTTACATGGACTGTGACGAAGGCCACTGAACTTGGCAGTAGGCACAAGAAGGCCAGATTTGACCCAATATCCAGAAATCAAGGAACTGGAAGCAAGTGTAATTGCCTCTGATGAGCTCTGCTCTTAAAAATAAGCCATTGTTTTTCAGGGCTAGTTGAAATCGTGGTACTTGTGGGAATGTGCATTTGGGAGTGTTCAGAGTGCTTGGGGGTTCTTCAATAGTGCTTCCGAGGGGGGGGGCATTACCAACAATAAGCAGTAAAGCTCCCCTAACTTTCATATACCCTTTGCTTCATACACATAGACCTGATGCCCAGACAGAAACAAAATTAAAGCAGTCTTGGGCTCCTGGTCCTCAGCATGGGCTCCTCAGCAGGTGTCTAGGTCTAGTCCTCAGTTCAGGTAAAGATTCCCATCATTTGTGTGCCTTGTAGCAGTCAGAGATCTACCACATCTCCAACTATTCATTACTCATCCATACCTACAGCACTGTACACATCAGCGACATCTTGAAGTCATTACTTTTATTGTTCTATTATTCAATAAAACTCAGGAGTTAGATATTTGATGGGTCGGCAGAGTGATGAAGAAACAATCAGCTGAGCCTGCTGCTACACAAAATCTTTCTGATCCCCTCCCTGCCCCTTCCTGTTTCTCTCCATCCTCATCTGGGTCCACCAAAACTGGTTAATTCTGGACAGCTGAATGTTGACTCCACCCTCTGATTCAAGATTTAACTTTATTGGCAGTCTCCAGAGTGTCAGAGTGTGATCCAAATATCTCACAACAACGTCTAGTCTGGATGGGGTGTGGCTGAGAAGTAGCATGGTTGTTATAGTGCAAGAATCTCTGGGTTCGATACCTGGGACTGCCAATCAGTCAATCAGTGGCTCAAGCAATTAGTCCAGTTATTTAGAATGCACCACTTCTGAAGAGAAAAGAACATTCCTTTTTTTTTTTTTTTTTGTCTCTTTAGTTCCGTTCTCCTTTCTCACTCACACTGGCCAATTCTCCAGCCATCAGGCCCCACAATTACCACAATTACGCAGCTCATAGCCCTTCAGCTTCCAGTGAGACACATGAAGGGATGAGGGAAGAGAGAAGAGAGACTGTGCTTTGGGATCAGACAGAAAGCAAGCAGGTTGCAGTGTGTGCTCCCAAGTTTGAGTGCTGTCAGATTCTATGTCTTCCCAGTGAAGAGGAGGTTAATACCCTTCTTCATAAGGTTACCGTGAGGGTTACTTAAGATTGTGTTTTTACTGCTGAGATAATACTGTAAACAGTAAACTCCTTTAAATCACACAAGACTGTGACAGATACGTTTCTGAGCTACTTCAAGTGGCTATGGTAAAACTGTAGGGAATGCAATTATTTATAGACTCAGATAAACTCCGATATAATGCTGTGCTTTATTGAACTGTGTAGGAAAGGAGTCCCCACCTTCTGAATTTTCCAAGGCCACAAGTGTATTCTCCACTGCTTTAGAGGATCGTTTAGTCACTGCTGTGGCCTCAGGCTTTTGTGGCAAACAAGGACAATGTTGCCCTCTGTGGCCCCCATTTTTGTGTCCTCACAGTGCCAGTGTGAGAAAGGAGACATGATAGTTTGCTGTTGACGTAGTACTTACACATATTTCTATCCAGAGCTGGTTTGGAACTACTGGGAATGACATGGGTTTAATTTCATGAATTCACACATAAAGAATTAGAATTTAAACACTCTGCTGACTAATATTAACTTATTTCTTCTCATTCCGTATTCCTTGCAGATTTGTGCATTTAAAAAGAATGTGGTATCAGAGTCCATACTTCATAATCGCAAGGCAATTAGAAGGTCTTGGGCCCCTAGGAAATGGAGACCCATAAAGTTTAACTTGACAATTGGCACATGGATAACTAAGGAGCAATAGCTGATTTTTGTTTATTTTTTTCCCTTCCGGTTACTTTGACATCAGTTTCACTAATCAAATAACACTAATTATAGCTATACAGTACTAAAGCTGCTTTGGAGTAAAAAGGGTTTTTGGAAAGAGCTGGAATGAAAGATGACTTTCAGGGTGCTTGTCCCTTGTGACTAATTGCGGCTTTCAGTCTCTTGTTAACCACTTGTTCCTATGTAATGAGTCCCAGTTAAAATGCTAAGCTTTATTGTACTGGGACAGTGTGTAAATATCCAACTGGTGAACAATTAAAAGAAAGTAAACTTAAAGTTTCTTCCTTTTAGTTCTGGGAATTGAACCCAGGACTTTAGATGAGAGCTTGTGTGAGCATGTGCTGTAATACTGAGCTACAGTCAAACCTTGTTTCTCCATTTGGATACTGATTATTTTATTAAGTGTTATCTTTGGAAAGTCCTCTTGGAATCTCATTTTATGAACTTCAACATGCAACATCAATGAGATTCCCTTATTTTTTTAATTAATTGATTTACCCTTCAGATTATATCTATATCTATCTGGATTACACTTTTATGGGTTATGACACTGTGCAAAGTAGGTAATTCACCCTCCATCCCAAAGGCTATTTAGTTGTATGACAATGTCCACTTTATTATAATCAGGTGGCTGTAATCATGATTATGTGTAGATGTACTGATTGATTTTCCTACACTTGTGTATCAATTCCCAATTTGTAGTCATGAGACTATTAGGATAGATGTGGCTGTGTGAGAGCTAGTGTGCCCCAGCTTGGTTCTGTTTTTTTTTTTTTTTTTTTTTTTTTTTTTTTTTTTTTTTTTTTTTTTTTAACGACTTAGCTATTCTCGTTTTCACCTATTTCTATTTTCAATAGGAAATATTTTTCCAACATCTCTACCCCAAAATATGCTCCTCTACCTCTTCCAATCCCTCTGGGATTTTTGGTTGGGTTTATATCAAATTTGCAAATCAACCTCAGGAGAATTTGCATTTTAATCCAATCTTTCCCACTTTTCAACAAGTTATAACATGTATTTAATTTCTCTCAACAGTGTTTTGGTTTCTTGGTATAGATGTTTTGAACTTATTTTCATAGGTTTAATCTTTGTATTTAATTCTCTAGTTCTACTTTTTAGACTCTTAAATTTGTAAAAATTTGGTTTGTTGTCTGGTTCATTGATATTTTTCTATTTTTTATTTGTGTTTAGTGACTTTGCTAAATTTATATGTTAACTCTAGTACTGTTACTTTAGATTCTTCATATTTTTGACTGTGTAATTATATTTACCATGTTTTCTAAGAATTTGGTTTTCTATAATCTGTTTTATTATTTTGTGTTTTACCACACTGGGTAGACCTTCTGCATGAGCAGAGTTGGGATAATGACAGTAATTATTCTTGTCTTTGTTTCTTTTAATTTCCTTAGGGAAATCTTTCATTATATCATCATCAAACACTATGCTAATAAGTGTTGCACGAAGGCTAGTGAGCTTGTTATTCATTGCACTGTAGACCACCTCTAGCGATGAATCATAAAATCCATTGTATTTTTCTTTTTAAGGTGGATTGTTTGTCTGCTTTCTTTTGTATATTTGGTTAGTTTTTGAGAGGTTCTCTCCTATGTAGAACTTAGAACGGCCTTGAACTAAAAAAAAGTATATATATTCCAGGTTGGTCTTCAGTTTCTTATTTCCTTACTCTAGCTTCCAAAGAACTGAGATTATAGGACATGAGCCACCATGTACAGCTTGAATTTTTTTTTCCTTTTTGGTGCTGTTTTTGTGGCTTGGTGGGAAGATAATGACAGATAATTTGACAGGAGGAAGAGACAAAACCCCTCCCAGAGCAAGGAGAGACAATTTCAAATTTTCACTGAATGCTGCAAAAAAAAAAAAAAAAACGTACTGGAAATGAATGGTAACTATAAATCCTTGCCTGAGCATAATGTTCTGAACTGTTTTAAACTTTAGTCTTGTTTCCATGTGTATTGGAGAGAACAGCTAATCATTGTTAATTTCTTTATCTCTTAATTCCTTTTTGAACATTGACTCTTGAAAAGCATGAACGCTTTCTGCTTAGCTTTTCTTAGGACATGTACATTCAATATTTTATTATTTTATGAGACAGTGATCTCCTCAATGATCAAGAAAGGCTGGATATTGTTTAGTCGTCTGTATACACTTTGAGCCAAAGGAAGCATTTTGCCACAATTATGACGAGTTACTTTTTGAAATTATGTCCTTAAATTAGCTGCTATGGCAGCTAAGATTCAGGGCAGAAATACTTCCTTAAAACATGCTTTTCGACTCTTATATGCAGACAGCCACTTACTGGTGATATGACACATTAAATTCCTTTTGCCTGTTTGTGTGTCTAGATGTTTGCAAATGCTTGCAAGGCCAGGCAAAAGGAGACATTCTTTAAATTTATTAATTTGGGGTGTTTTTTGGTGGGAATTTATATGGAAAATTCTAAAGTCTCAGGAAGATCTTTGGACACATACTCAATGATTTAGAGATAGAATTAGTTTCTAATTTCAGAAATGGCTTGCAAGGCTTGAGCTTTACCTACAATTGAGTGAGTTTCAAAAGATCTAAAATTTGCAATATGGATTTGTTTTTACTGGGAACTGTTTTGGCTGAGATTAAGCGTTTAGCTCAGAAACACTTACTTTTGGCTTATTAAAAGAAAAGCACATGCAATATTGTTGAGATTGGCTTGCTTTATTGATATTTTCCACAAGTAAAGATGTTTCACTGTTGTATATCCCATGAGGAGGTTATTCTAAATGTATCCATCAGAATTGTCACAGGTGAGTACTTGAAGTTGTGATGATCTTATTGTTTGTTATGGAGGTTAATTCTCTGGGGTTCACATGTATATACTGAGAATATTAATTCTGCCTCCTGAAAAGTTGTTAGTAATAGTTCGAGTTAATATGCACCTGAATTTGTAGAATCTTCTGGCACATGATGGATTTGTGTTAAGCAATGGTGCTGGATACTCATTGCTATTGCTTCTGCTGGCATTACAACCTGCAAACCATTGAGCTGAGTTCTGTGGCTGACAGCTTTTCTGACTACTGTTTCCAGAGATTGCATTTAAAGAATTCTTGAAAAAAATCGGTGTTTTTTTTTCAGGGGTCCTATACTTAAAAGGAGAAAGTGTAGGTTCTCTGTGCAGGTGGAGACACGAATGGAGGTTCTGCAGAGCTTTGCTCCCAGCAGTTCTCAGCTTATTTCTTCCTTGTTTTCCCATTTTGTATTTAAATTAGGAACAAGATTGTTTCACCTGTCAATCCCAGTTTCTTCTTCAGCCCCTCTTCACCTGCCCCCCACCAACACCTTACCTATCCCATACCATTTCTGCTCCCCAGGGAGGGGGAGCCCTTCCATGGGGTATCTTCAGAGTCTGTCATTTCCTTTGGGATAGGGCCTAGGCCCTCCCCCATGTATCTAGGCTCAGGAAGTATCCCTCTATGTGGAATGGGCTTCCAAAGTCCATTCCTATGGTAGGAATAAGTACTGATCTACTACCAGAGGCCCCATAGATTTCCGAGACCTCCTCAATGACACCCACATTCATGGGGTCTGGATCAGTCCCATGCTGGTTTCCCAGCTATCAGTCTGGAGACCATGAGCTTCCCCTTGTTTATATCAGCTGTTTTTGTGGGTTTCACCAGCCTGGTCTTGACCGCTTTGCTCCTCAGTCTTCCTTCTGCAACTAGATTCCAGTTCAGTTCAAGGTTTAGCTGTGGGTGTTCTGCTTCTGCTTCCATCAACTGCTGGATGAAGGCTCTAGGATGGCATATAAGTTAGTTTCACTTGTGATAATTTCTTAAATACTGCCACAGAAAGTAATGTACATGATACTTATGTGTATGTCTAATCTTGAATTTTAGGGTTTCGGTTTTTAAAATAGTTTCAACAGGTTGTTAAGCCTACAGTTGGGATCTGAATTTGTTTCTTTCAAATCAATGCAATGTTTGTTGCATGCTGATAATTTGATGACATTTGCACAATGATCAATTTAGGAGAATTGCTATTTATATCTTCTTAAGAATTTATTCTTTCTATGCTGTGAGAATTTGTCTTAGTTTTCTGTTGCTGTAAAAGAACATCCAAGGTTAGCTAATTTATTTAAGAGGGAGAGGAGAGAGAGGAGGAGAGGAGAGAGAGAGGAGAGGAGAGAGAGAGAGAGAGAGAGAGAGAGAGAGAGAGAGAGAGAGAGAGAGAGATTCCATGCAACTCAGTTTAACAGGTTAAAGAATATGGCTTTGTCATCTACTTACTTGTGGTGTGGTCCCATTGGTTACATCACAAGGGATGGAATCATGATGAGATCACAAGGCACAGCTGGAAACATCAGAGCAGAAGTAGACAGTCTTGCTCATTTGTAATGATTTCTCTCTAGGAAACGAAGCACCTATGAAAACTGCATTAATCTCTTCCAACATCAACATTCCCTCACTCAATCATCTTACACGAGGCCATATTCCATCCCTTAAAGACTCCCCTGATTCTCAACATTACTGCATTAAGCAACAAGCTTCGAACACTGAAGCCCAGGGCTAGATACTCAAACCAAATCCAAACCCTGGCAGTAAACACTCAATTCATGTCGTTATTTGAAATATATGATGTTGAAAGCTTCATTTACACAGTTGTGTTTCAGAAAACTAGAACTAATGATTCATAACTATTTTGCCTCTTAAAATCAATAAAGATGTTGCCCTTGCTTCCAGTCATCACTGTCATATCCTCTATCTCAGAACTACATTTTCATTTCTCACAGATGAGTATCTGTGAGACTTGTCTTTCTGTCCCTGGGTTATCTCACTTTCCACAGTGTTTTTAAGTTACTTACACATTGCCATAGATGATGGGGAAATGGAAACATTTGTCCACTCTAGGTTTACAGGAGTCTCTTGGTGGAATATTTGAGATTGCATTTTCAGACACTTGATATTCTCTGGATGACACTGTTAATTTTCAAAATCATTTGATTGTACTCCTGAGATCTTTAAGATAAACTTCTGTGATTTATACATTCTTTGGATTTTATCCCTCTTCAGAGTTTGTCACCGTGTTTGGCTGTTTAAGTATGCAAACTTGTGCACTGTCAGCAGATTTATTTTCATTGAATTATATTTGAACTGTAAATTGGAAGATTTTTAGCTGATGATGCTTGAAATATTAAGAATCATATGGACTGTAAAAAATCTATGAAAAAATTGTCTATGTTCATAGATATTTTGGTTATATTTATCATATGTTTCCTAAATTCAATATAAGAGAATCCAATTATACTAGGGGTTAGAGCAGAATATTTTTTTGTTATTTTCAAAAAAAATCCTTCCTATATTAGATTCTGTCTTTTGGTGGGATATGATGAGTACTATAAACATTAACTCAGAGGTTACTCATTTGTATGTCGGTGTGAGTGTGTGTCTACAAATACATTCTTTGTGCTTTAATCTTCGTGTGTGTGTGTGTGTGTGTGTGTGTGTGTGTGTGTGTGTGTGTGTGTGTGTGTGTGTTTTAGAAATCATACCAAATTTCATACTTCCCAATCTGTCATCTTGGCCTTAAGGGCCATCTCTTTACCATTTGTCTTTGATTGACTTCTTCTTTGAAGCCCCTCTAGTTTCTTTTCTTTCCCATATTCTGTTATTTCTCTGGAGTTCCCATGACATGGCTAAGTATGTTATTTTGATATAGCTGAATATTTAAGATAATCAGTTATTTACTCTGTAAAATATGGACATACATTTTAATTAACGAGAATAATTGTTTTATGTGCTATTTAATTAAGTGATTCATGTGAATCAGTCTAGTCACTATTAAATGTATGACAGTCATTCAAAAGATGCTAGATACTATTATAACTTTCATTTATCTGTATTTGGCTCACAGTCATTGACAAGAAGATTCTTCAAACCAGGTGCTGTGGCATGATGTTCTTCATGTCCTTGATTCGTGTGGTATCTAGTTTTTAGCTATTAACTTGACACAGACTAGAATTACCTTGAAAGAAGGTCTAATTGAGGAATTGCCTAGACCAGATTGACCTTTGGACATATCTGTTCGGGGATGCGTCAGTCCTCTATGGGTAGCACCATTCCCTAGGCATTTCTGAACTGAGAGGAGAAAGCAAACAAGCAGCATAACTGAATGTATTTTACTCAGCTCTTGACTGCAGAGGTTATAAGACTAGCTTGCTTAGAGCTTCTGCCTTAACTCCCTATCCTGATGGGCTATAATCTGGCACTAGATAAGTTTGTTAAACCCTTTCAACCCTAAACTGCTTTCTGTGAGGGTATTTTATTATAGTAACAGAATCATTCCTGGCCTATAATGATCTGTGGGTAGCAGTTTATTTACCATCCAATTTAGATGATTGTTAGAATGACGTTTATCTCTTGCTTTGTAATAGCAGCTAGGGCATATTTGAGTAGGTCCTCTAATTTCGGTACTTTTCAGCTTGTGTGAGGGTCTTTTTTTTGTCCTTATAAGCAAGAATAAACTTTAGTAAATCATCTCACATTCTCAGCAAATCTATTTTGATTTTGTAGTATATTTAGCTATGAGAGAAATATAGAGTTAAGCAATGCATTTGGCAGTGAATTAATTGGCTCATCATTGAGAAATGTCCATTGGCTGTGTTTCCTTTGTGATAACTTTCTATCGAGGAAGAGGAAAACATTGTGAGCTATATAGGAGAGAGATGATGATGTTTATTTTGCACACACTGGAATGATATGTTCAGCCACTACGCCATGAGTAACCCAAGAAAAATTCATTGCAAACATGAAGTCCTCCCATTTCTGTGTCACTGTGTCAAAATGGTGCTGGAAAACATTAACCAGTTTCTTAATCCATCTACCACATTATTTCCTATAATTAGCTTTGTTTATTCTTCCTTGCATTCAGAGGTGTGAAGAGGTTAAATGTACACATATTTTAAAATATGGCATCTCATAATTTCTAATTATTGCTAAATAATTTAAGAATGCCAATTTCATTTAAATGCCAACTGTAATTAAGTATGTGCCATTTGTTTTTCTATTCAGGTCTTTCAATTTGATGGAATGTTTCCCCACAATTTGATAAATATTTGTTTAATTTCTCATGAATTAATTCAAAAATGGATAAGAGCAATGTATTTTAGTCAGTCATTGTGATGGGCCAGAAAAATTTTATTCTATGAGCAAACTGTTTATTATGCATTTGCATGGCCTTTATCTTGGTTAGCGTGGGCAGATAAAACACACAAGGCAATAATCAGTGGGAAGGCCAAGTGTGCATTCTGCATACTGAGTAAGGGGACTGACTCTACTTTGGTAGGTCATAGATGTTGAGTGTATAAAAGTTTGAAAGGTTCACCCCCTTCTGTTTCCAGCTAGTTTCAGACACCACACATTGTAGTGAGTTAGCAGACAAACCTTAATGCTGTATTTCTTAAGAACTAAGTATTCCATGATTGGTATGAATTATGTGCTTATGACTATTTTGACTGGCTTTCAGAATGTTGTTTGCTTTTCTGTGGTAGCAAAATCTCACAACCATATTTTAATTGGATATGTGTCGGAAGGTAACATAGAGATTACAGTCCGGGCTGGAAGTCCTATTCTTTCCCTACCTCCACTAGCCTCCTAAAGACTCCGAAGGTTTTTATACCTTTTTCGTTATACCCAGATCACATCTTGGCTGAGAGGATCAAGAGAGGAATGTCAATATTCTTCCCTCTTCTGTGTAGGCTCATGTGTGGCCAATGTTTTGTTCTGTTTGTGGATGGGGTCAGAGTGTAGTACAGATGTGACAGTACTCATGTCCTTCTGTGCCAGGACAAGTGTCCCATGCTTTCACTTTGTCACAATCTAAATCACATGCATTAGACACACAAGGGCCACGTGTAATCATTCAGTCAGAGACTGTGCAGTACACTGATAAAATGGCAATTATCCTTGAACATAAGCATGGCATGAATTACTTTTCAGGCCGTTATATTGAGCACAATATATGTAAAAAGAAGTGCTTAATTCATTTGCTATGGCTACTTTCTTTTAGGCATTTGTTTGTTCTCTGGGCTCATGGAATGATGAAGAGCAGTAGAACAGAATTTGAGAATAAAGGAAACAACCGATTCTGTGTGCTTGCACACTGGCTTTACCCCTCTCCTTTGAAAGTGGTCTTTCACAAGTCAACCTTGTTTCTAACAACTGGTCAAGCTGACTTGCTTCTCAGTGGAACTCCACTTCTTAAAATGTGTTTGTCTTTCTGTAATATTATCATCATTAAAAAATTAGTCAAGTCTTCTTATATGGAAGCATAATTATAGAGAAAAAAAGAGGAAACAGAGAGAGGGTGTTTACAAACAGAGAATTCTCAGTCAATATATATATATAGTTACAGTCCCAAGGATCATTACTGAATATGGTTATCAATAGCAGTTGAATTCCATTTCTCTTAATGTTGTTAGCGATCACATCTCTGAATTGTTTTAGTGATTGAATTATGAACACTCCCAAAAGTGTAGGGCAGCAATCTTATTCCTCAGCATCCCTAGAGCTGTCTAGAAGAAACACATAGTAATAGTTGAAAGTCACATTTGGGAACTTTGTGTATGGTGCCTCACTGCTCTGTTTCTCAGGAAACTTGAAGTTGATATAGAACTTCGTAGTCCTTGACCATGAATATTGGCAATAAAGGTGCAATTGGCATTTATTGAATATGTAATATGGACTACCCAGTCTTCTGTACATATTACAGACATTCTCTTTTCAGTTTATAATAAAACAAAACCAAAATCAAGTGTGTATTGAGGAGGTGGGGGGACAAGGTAAAGGGAGCATATAAATGACTAGCAGCTTGTCATATTCCCCAAAAGTGTTTAAAGATGATGCTTTCTGTTTTGCTTTCCTATGTAGACGTTTCCCATGACGCCACATAACTCTTCTCACACCAAGCAGGAGTTCATTTCTGTGAGAATCTGAAATTCTATATCTATTCCAGTTCTTGTAATTGCTATATTGTAATTGGATTGTGCAATGGGCAGGAGAGGGGCTGGAAGTTTGTGCATGATTCTCTCTCTCTCTCTCTCTCTCTCTCTCTCTCTCTCTCGTGTGTGTGTGTGTGTGTGTGTGTGTGTGTGTGTGTGTGTGTGTAGGGGAGGACAGAATATTACAAAGTAGGTGAGTGTTCTAGTGATTTTGTTTTAGAGTATTAACATTTGCACTCAGCAGGGAGCTAAAGTCCTATTCTTTCCTGTTGTAAAGACATCTCTCCTCTTCACATGGGCACAATTTACTGATCACCTGTGACCTGTGCTTAAAAATACCTGAACAAGAATTTGCTCCTCTGCAGAGAATGTCATGTGTCCCATGGAAATCTAATTGTCTTTTTTTTTCATAGTAGTACTATATTTTTGATGCACAGGAGTTCGGAGGAGATATAGTACATGTCACCTGTCACTTAGCAACAAGGATTCTCCTTTGTATCCAGTATTCCTTTAAGTCAAAATAGCTCTAAACATGGCACTTAAATTTGCATTTCTCCCCAGAAGTATTTAGATTAAGATTCTAATATTTTTAGTTTCCAGGATACTCACTGTGACAGATGAAACAGAAATAAATTTAAATAATAAAATCTCAGCTTACACTGTGGAAACTTTAATACTCAAAGTACAAACAGAGACCTATTATACTACGGTATATCAGATTTACATATACAAAAGCTGCCTGTCAGGTTCCCTCATCAGTTTTCAGCTTATGGTTACTGAATGGAATATGTATATAAACCTTTATTACTTGATTTCTTTTCATCAGTACCAGAAAACACAAGACAACGAGTAATGAAACAGTCATTTATAAACCACAGTCTCGAAAGCTGAATTCCAAATGGGGTTGCTGTAGCAGTATCACAATTCAATTTGCCTGAAACAGAACAACTAAATTACCTTTGAGAGAGAATGGAATATCCTGACTCCTCAGATGTCCATAAACACATCCAAAATGGGTTTCTCTGTCTCCATTTGAACAGACATAAAACGACTTTCTGGAGATGTAACAACAAGTGGACATTCAGTCCTGAAGAGCTTAAACGTATTAAACTGTAACTTTTAAAGATTGAGAACCAAATAGAGGGTTAAGATGTGATGGACAGGGAACAGCCTAGATGTGTAGAGAAACATGTTGTCTGGACCCTTGAGGGGATTTCAAATTGACTCCTTATTGTGGAAAATATCCTCTTTTGTGCTGGCCAAGGTTATTTCTGTAGTCTGTGGTGTACAGTCTTTAAATTCTAAAGGGAGCTGGTTGGTCACATATGGCAATGGTAACATAGGGAGAGAAGGGGAAAATAAAGGAAGTAGGTGATCTCAGAGGCTTCTCGGTGCTTACACTACTGAAGAGAAGAAGATGCAGCTATACTTCTCTTGCTCCTGCTGTCTCCAACACATATTTCATTCGTGGCTTCTGGCAGCACCATTTTAGTTGAAAACAAATGTAATATCGTCCACTTCCTCCTGTTTGTATTTCTGAGAACATATTTTGCTGTCCTTTGTCTAATGACAATATAGAACAATCTTAGAAACCAGCCAAGTGAGTATCACAATGGTATGTGATGAGATTTTCGAAAAAATATCTCTATAAAGATTTATTATCACTACTTTAAAGTTTGTACACCCATACCACCCCCACACACACAGAGAGAGAGAGAGAGAGAGAGAGAGAGAGAGAGAGAGAGAGAGAGAGAGAGAGAGAGAGAGAGAGAGAGAGAGAGAATACTCATGTGTACAGGAATCGCAAGGAGACAAGAGGCATTGGATTCTTCAGGAGATGGTGATATAAATGGTTGTGAGCTACCCAACTTGGGCATTGGGAATTGAACTTGAGTCCTCTGCAAAGAGCAGCAAGCTCTTTTAACCACCGAAGAATCTCTTCAACCCACAGACTTTTTTCACATTTATTTTCTTTTATTAAAAATTAGTTTGATTTTAAAATAAAGCCATAAATAAGTGTGTTAGTGACACATTAGACACATGGATATTGAACATTTGACACATGCACTCATCCAGTACAACTTTGTGTAGTAGAGAATCACTTGAACAGTGCTGGTTTAAGTTGATGAAATCACAATGACTGTTTCTATTACTGTCCTTCATTTTCAACTTGATAATATTACTGTTCCCAGCGAGCTATTGAATGTAACAGAAAAAAACAAAAGAACCAGAGACTGATATTACAGCTCAAGATTTAAGATGAATATTAGAAAAGTAAAGTAGCAGGCCATTATCTCTTACCATTACCTCAGGCTGAATGGGGTGATCCTGCTGCCTTTCCTCAGTGTGGCTGTAGACTCCTAAGACTGAATGTCTTCCTATCCTCAGTATGGCTGGAGAATGAATGCGCCATACTGAAACCTTGCTCCTGTCTTATATACCTCCCTAATGCTGGATTAAAGGCATGTGATCCCAGGTGCTGATATAACATTGGTGTGAACTGTTTCTTTAAGACTGGATCGATCTTCTGTTTTTCTCAGTAGCCTCGGAGTCACAGAGATCCATCTACTGCTTACTCCTGAGTCCTAGGATTAAGAGAGTGTACCATCATCTCCTAGCTTATGGTTTCTGGGATTAAAGGTGTGTGTCTGGCTTTCATGGCTTGTGGCTGACTTTGCTTTCTGAACCCTCAGTCAAGATTTTAATAAATCATAAATAATGTATCGCCACAACTGAAAAATCAAAGAAAAAATTCTCTGGAGGCCATATATGATTCCCAATAAGGAGTGTATTTCCTGTGTTCTGTGGTTAACCTACTGAACATAGAGTCAGTACTATACCATGGAAACATTCTCTGAAGTTTCTGTGAGCCACTCCACAGCCCACAGAGCTCCACTTGTAACAATATACCTCATATTAGTTGGCTAAGGGTGCTAAGCAGTGAATGTACACAATTGTATTACTGCCAGAGAAATACGAATAAAAAATCTATGTCCCAGATACCAATACCAGTGAATGGTACATTAAGTACATTATAAATTATCACAAGACAATTACCAAGCATAGGATTTGTACTTTAAATAGCCTGCAGAACACTTTCACGTAAGAGGACATGGATTGTAGTCACATCCCATTAAGAATATGCTACCTTAGCTGGAGTATTTTTGATGTGGCCACTGGTACTCAAAGCGTCTCTGCTTTGGGAAGATTTACTGGATAATTTCAGAAATCTATTTGGCAAAGATAAGTAAATTTGATTCAGAAACTGATGAGAGATTAGTGGTTGCTGGAAATGTGCCATTTTTGTATTTCATACCATGTTTTGGTTTTTAAAGGGATTTGAGAAACAACATAAATGTCCCTTAGCATGGATAAAATCTGAGACTCATCTGTTCTGTCACGTGCCCCCCATTGAACAGGGTCTTTTTCATTTTTCCTGTTAAATATTTCAGGTGGTGATTAAAGAGTGCTAATTCTTATGTGTCTGACACTTAAGATTTTATAGATTGCTGTGTAAACATTACTTCAGTTAGGGTTGGCATGGGAGACAGAACAAAATTATTATAATCATCCTGCCCCTGTGGAAAAGAAAATTGGATCTCCATGATCCAGCATGAGTTTTTGAAGGACATGCTGCCAGTGGATGGTAGCACTGAGATCAGAGAGCCATCTCCATAGCTCTACAGTCTCCATTTTCCCACTACACTCATGCTATTTAAAGCATGGCATGGAGGCTTACAGGCAGAGCTGGGTCTTGAACAGTGTCTCAGGAGTTTGAATTGGGGAGAAGTGAAATTCATATTGTATCAGAAGTAGGCTCTCTCTAGCTTTAAAACATCTAAAAGTTTACATTTAAATTGTAGTGTAGGTCGCAAGTGTAAACCATAAAGAATTACACACTGCAACTCGGGACAAACATGTCAGCTTTCCAGTAACCACGGAATTACCTAAATTGTTTTGTTGGGTAAAAAATATATGTTCAATCAGTTTCATCATGGCCAAGTGGATATTTTGTTTGTTTGTTTTTTTGTTTTTTTTTTTAAGACAGGATTTCTCTGTATAAGCCTGGATGTCTTGAAAATCACTCTGTAGACCAGGCTGGCCGCATACTCCCTGAGAACTGCCTACTGGGATTAAAGGTGTGCACAACCACTGTCCAGCAGGCCAAGTTGATCTTAAAGTAGTTCATGTGCTCAAATAACACATTGGGATTCTGTAATTAATTACCAAACTCTATATAAATGTATGGTATTTCTATGTATAGTTAACACAGCTTAATGTTTAAGTCTATAGACTGATGTATAGATTATGTAATTACGCACTAAATTACTTGAGTAGGAGATCCACCAATAAACAGAAGGAAAGTTTCTTTATGTGATTTTTCTTTCAGTTTTATATGTAAACTTCCTTCATTTTACAAGCATTCATTGATCCTCTATAATTCTCTAGGCCCCCTGTTAGGTATGCTGGGAACCAATGGTGGCAATATAGTAGCGCTTTCTTCTTGTCCCTGAAGGAATACAGATGGGCATGTATTAGATCAGTGGTGCAGGGTGAAGACAGCTAGGTGGTTGAGGTCCCCTTTACAGTTTCTCTTCCTGGTCAGAGTCTCCTCATGCCTGTCCTGGGGACATCTTTACCTATTGCATAAAATTATCATTCAGGCTAACTGAGGTATTGCTTCATAGAAGACTTACATGTGGGGATGTTTTATCATTCATAGTGATTAAAAAAAAGAATTAGCCAGAATTGGGGAGTAAAAACTGATGGATGCACTGCTCCAAAGAAGTGTTAGTTACGTTAGATGAAACACTAGTACGTTTATAATTACTGGAAAAAATCATGATAATAGCTACTTTAATGTATTCAAAGTTTTGCTTCTGGATCTCTTACTATATTCTAGAATCCTAACATGCCCAAGCCTCTGTTATAAAATTATTTGTACATAACCTGCGTGATCCCCTCCTGTGTACTTTAAGTCACCCATAAGTCACTTGTAATAGCCAATAGGTCACTTGTAACAGCAATACCATTTCAGTGTTCTCTGGATATGGTATAAATTTTATTATTAGTGGGAAATGACAGAAAAAAACATCTGGACACACTTGGTGTCTTTCCACAATAGTTTTGATTGTGGTTTTGGAACTGACAATGCATAGATATGAATACTTATTAAAATGGGGAAAAGATACAGAGCCATGTCTTGAAATGTACAAGATTGTAATTGATGTTGAAGAATCTTGCCCATTCTCCTAAAATGTTGAAATACATGCACTTGTCCAAACACTATAATTGATATGTTTGATGACACTGCATCCTAGTTGATGACTTTCTGGTGTATTTTATAGGATAATATAATACGTTTTTGTATTGCAAAGTAGCATTTTACTCTGAATTGCATGAAAATACTTCTTAGTCTTTCATTAATATTAAAATATTGCATTATTTTTAGTAGCATTTCCAGTAGTATAGTAAGTTACAGTTCACATTAGGGGTATGTCTTGAGACACAAGAAATGGGGTGGGAAGATGAAAGCCAGGTAATGTCACATCCCAAGACCATGGAGCATGCATGTTGTATGTCACTTCACTGAGGGCTTTAGCACTGAGTGGGTTCTCATATTCTCTAGATGTACAGTAACATACCTGGGAAGCCAGACCATTGGCACAGCTCAGAGGCACTGGTGTAGACTGGGTGCTGTTAACTGCAAGGCATGTCCCCTCTTGGGTGTAATTCCCAACACCAGAAAAGGAAAGACAACTGTGCCTAATAAGCTGGCTCCAATAAATGCCAAAGAAAATTTGTCTTATGAAATAGAAATTCTGAAGCAGGTTATGTAATTGTGAGTGAATAAATAGAAAGAGGTCTAAGATAGAGCCAAATGGGGTAGACGTCCTGTTGAGTTCAGCATTTCCAGTCCAGGAATATTTACTCTATTTGGTAAAGTCCAGGTGTCCTTGAGATGTAAGATGTTTTACCAACCACATAAACGTGAAGTTTTTGTTTATATGATTTTAAGAAGTGACATGCTTCAACTTAATATTTTAAAAAGTGATTTGGTTATTGGCTAACCTGTAAATCCTCAAATTTAGCCATTTTATTTATTCTGTATATTTACATTACTTATAAAGGGAAAACGATCATTTCCTCAATAAAATACCATTTCTTTAAAATGTGTACGTTACTCTGAACTATAAACTTGAGGCTCTAACTGAAGCATCTGTGAATTCTTCACATAGAGTGAATTCACACCTAACCCAGTGTTTGGCATTTTCTCCTCAGCTTGCCCCTTGTGTCTGCTGCATCCCCTAGTACCTCCCTCCTCATCTTCATCTAGGACTTTATCATCCCCTGCCTAGGGTATCATCTGTGTGTCAAAACTGATGCAGCTTCCTTTGTTGTTGCCTCCTTACTTCAGGTGGAAACCCACTTTCCCAATAAAGAGTATTATCGTATAGATTGTACTCTCACAATAGTTTTTGGTATGTTTCCCTTGCAGGATCAATGTGACTCTAGAAACAAATGGATGAATGAATATCCATATGAAGAGGAAAACTGTAAAGGTTGGTTACGGGATGTGACTGCAAAGGGAGCATTACTGTTCTGTTGAGTGGTGCTCCGGGCAGTGACTAGAGCATTTCATTGCCTGAGTGAGAGGCCAGTCTGCACACACAGCCACCATACATAAAGTATAGTTGTTCTCTCTGTCCCCTTTAAACTAAAGATATTTATAAAGAGGTGATGCCCGTTATTCTTTGTGCGAGTGTGCTGTCAATGTTTTCCAGATATTTTTGTTTTTGTTTTTCTTTGGTCAATGCTTCATGTATTGTAGGCTGGCTTCACACTCACCCTGCACTGAGCATGACTGTGAACTTGGGGTCTCTCATCTCCCTGGTGCCGAGGTTGCAGAAGTGCATCATTGATTGTGGTTAACTTAGTGCTAGGCTTTAAACTCAAAGCTTCCTGCATGCTAGGCCAGCTGCATACCACCTGAACTAAATCTCCAGCCATTAGCTTGTAGTTTAAGAATCAAACTTTAGATGAACATCAAAAATGAAAAACATTTGATAATGACAGATCACTGAAATGAGACACACACACACACACAGAGAGAGAGAGAGAGAGAGAGAGAGAGAGAGAGAGAGAGAGAGAGAGAGAGAGAGAGAGCACCAGATTTTACTTAATGTGCAGAAGTCTCTATAAGCATACTGTAAACACAGTGCATGACCATGGTCAAATCCTGCCGTCTTTCTCCCTGGAGTATATTTGATTTCCCAAATACAGAAGTAGCCTAATTGGAAGAAGGTCAAAATCTGTGAGTTGCCGTGGTAGTCCAGTAAGTGAATTACTTTGTTTGTGGTAGTTATATGAGCTTTTCACTTCCTACTAG
The DNA here is from genome assembly GCF_003668045.3 of Cricetulus griseus. Classification (NCBI taxonomy): domain Eukaryota; kingdom Metazoa; phylum Chordata; class Mammalia; order Rodentia; family Cricetidae; genus Cricetulus; species Cricetulus griseus. Next base: position 251,960,426 of record NW_023276807.1, on the reverse strand, counting down.
TTATAAAAACTCTGGATAGTAAGAAAAAATAAAGTATATTAAATAATCTCATTCCATAGAGACTTAAGAGATCAGCATATCCAGCACAGACATTTGTTCATTTAACTCCTGTGTGGATGGACAACCCACAGGATTCATTGTTGTTCTTCTCGTTCCATCGTGTTTACTCTTTTCACATAAATTGATGTCATAGGGTGTCTTCCCCTGCCAGCCCTTTCTCTCAGCTTCTTATAAATGATTTTCCATATTAGATGTTCTTCTTTAAATTGGTCTTTCACCCTCACTGTTTTTTCTTTCCTTTCTACTATGTGTGTCTGCAAAGTTTTCACAGACAGGTTAAGAAATCAGAGATGGTAGCCAGGAAATTGAGGAGGAGAATTGGCAGTGTTCTCCTCTGTACCCTCACTATCGCTCCTGTGAGGACATTTGCCTGCTGAGGGCTAGCAGTACCCATTATCTTTGTGTGTGAGGGTGGTGACATGCTAGTCAACTGGCTTTCTGTGAAAGAGGAAGAGGGCTCATTTTCTTTTCTTTTCTTTTTCAGTTTCCACTCTGTAAATATTTCCATGGTTGGCTTTAGTACTTTACCGGCTAGGTAATTCCTTAGAATTTAAGAATTGCATTTTATGAACTGGTGATGAGCTTAGTCCAGCACCTTATTAATAATTCCATTTCTATGCTAAAGTTAAAAATTATTCCTTGAGACTACGTGGGATAAAACTACTAAATTTGCATTGTACTTCACCTTACATGGATGTGTCATTTATACATATTTGGAATCTGGATGGATCAAAGTTAGCTTTGTGAATTTATAATCTTTGGTACTGTCATTGTTCTGTATCTAATTTTATGATGACAACAGCAGATGATGACAGAGCCAATTGTCCTGTCAGTACTTGGCCCAAAGGTGAAATGAAAATATGATTGACAGTGGTATGCTGTATGACATTCTTTCCAAATGACCACACCTTGTTGCTCATTATTCGTGAGTTCTAAAGTCTTTGTCGGGGGAGGAGTGGTGGGTATTTGATTGTTGCTTTGTTTTTCTTTCTTTTTGGGGGGTTGATGGGTTGGGGGTGGGGTCTGGTCATGAAGCTCTGTTGATAGAGTGTTTCCCTACTATGTCCATGGCCCTAAGTTTGATCCAGCACTCCATAAACTAGGGGTTGTAACTACTGTAAGCAGCAAGGAGGATGGGAGGCAGGAAAAGCATGAGTTTGAAGTCACAATCGGCTGTATTTTTAATAATGATTTTCATCCATAGTTTCAATCATAGTTTCCCATTGATAACAAACACACTAACTCTTATTTTTAGTCCCATATGAAAGCTGTGGTAACATTCAACTCAGGAAGAAATCTGTAGAGTTTGAAGGTTCATGTTCTTTTACATTTTAAATATATTGGTGAGGTCAGTAGTAAGAGCAGGTTTTTAAAACTATCACTTGAAGCAGCTTTCTTGTTATCTGCATAATATGAGTATGACTCTATTACTTTTCTTCAATTCCAGCTTTCCATTGGTGATAATGGCTTGCCAAGAGCCACAGAATATCATGCTATGTCTCTTGTCCTCAGTTCTAAAATGCAAATAGCCTGCCTGGGATCTAGACAGTGTCTGTTGTGTCCAGGAATCCTACTTTCAGGATTGGTTTTTGTCTGCCTCCTCATTAAAAGATATACAGTCCCATTAAATTCTTTTCCATATTCAGCTTCATTGCACTTGAGTTTTTCCATCTCCATGGGTTAGAAAACCTCAAGTCTACAGTCACACCACCCTGAATATGTGTCCTTTCTCATAAGCAAAGCAGGTTACTCAGGCCTGGTTAGTACTTGAAAGGGAGAAAACCTCAAATATATTTTCAGAAGATACCAGCCAGCCATTGTGTCATGCCCCCAAATTTTGTTATCAAATGGGTGTTTTCCCATGGATGTGCTTCCATAGTTGCTCTCACTGTGATAATGGTAGCTTCTGTGGATGTGGTTCCTGGCCCGCTTGCATTTCCAGGAGGTAAGGTTTACTAGGAACTTCTCATCAGCTAGCTTAGATCAGATGTTTAAAACACACACTTGCATATACATATTTGCATATACATCATTTCATCCTTTTGGAATCCAGGTGAAAATGTCCGAAAGTGACCAACAGCTGTTCACACTATCTAGCATCAGCATTGGGCGATGTGAATTTATTGCATGTGAATATCAGGAGGACAGTAGCTAGTTTTTCTCCTTTCTGTGCATACCAACAAGTCTATTTCACAGGGATGGAAATGTGCGGTGTGGCTAATATCTTCCTCATCATATCCCCAGACTTCATCTTTAAAAAGGACAAAGGATGTTTGTGGAATCCAAAGTTTCTTCCATCTTGAGCTCGGTAGCTCCAGATGATTATAAAGCCATGGGGAATGAGAAAGAACCAGGGCCCTCAGCCTGGCTGTGCAGCTACATTGTCTGTGAATGTAGAATCAGAAAATGGCAAATTTTGACTCGACTATTCTCTCATGTGATCTTGGATTTCCCCTTTGTGAATTTAAAATTTCTCTTCAGAAAAGTATAACTAGTACCAGTTGATATATATGTATATATATATATATATATAATATATATATATATATATATAATTTTACAGTGTGGGACAGTTTACTCGGTTAATAGAGTTGTTTGTTAGGTTTGATCCCTTTGCCTATAAAACAGACATGGTGCCTTTTGTTTATCCTCTCAGTACTGCGGAAGTAGAGGCAAAAGAATCAGAAAATCAAGGCAACAAAGCAAGTCTGTGGTTAGTCTGGGACATGTGTGACCCCATTAGAAAGAAAGAAAGAAAGAAAGAGAGAGAGAGAGAGAGAGAGAGAGAGAGAGAGAGAGAGAGAGAGAGAGAGAGAGAGAGAAGGAAGGAAGGAAGGAAGGAAGGAAGGAAGAAAGAAGAAAGAAAGAAAGAAAGAAAGAAAGAAAGAAAGAACAAAAAGAAAGAAGAAAACAAAACAGCAACAATTCCTGACACAGATATGAAGCTGTGCTGTTCTGACTGGTATGGTGGTATGGGCTGAGGTTACCTTTTGTATCATGAGTTAGAAACTCATGACAGTGTATGATTTCACCAAACATTCTCAAGGCTGATGTCACCCTAAGCAGTCCTGTAGGGTGCAGGGTGGTGCACACTCTGAAGCTGAAATCCAGAAGAATGTGGCATGATAAATAAAAGACCCAGAGAAGACAGTGTCGTGCAAGCTTCAAGCTGAAGATCAGAGAAGCAAAGCAGGCAAGCCAGTAGATCTTACCCAGATGAATGGCGATCCTGCCTCCACAGATTCTCAGAGGCAAAAGCTTCAGTTCCTGTCCCACCCCACCCCCAGCCTTTATTTCTTTCTCTAGCCACCCATATCTTCCTGTATCCATCTCCCTGGTGCTGGGATTAAAGGCGTGAGATCCCAGGTACTGAGATCACCTTTATATTTTTTTTAGGACTAGATCAATTTTGTGTAATCATTGTGGCCTTGACCTAACAGATATCCGTCTACATCTTAATCCTGAGTCCTGGGATTAAAGGTGTGTTCCACCACTGCCTGGCTTCTATGGCTAACTAGTATGACTGTTTTGCTATTTTGATCTCCATGGCTTTAATAAATGATGAACCACAGAAGAAGCTTGCCTCCCCATGTCTGTCTTTTTATTTGTTTATATTTAAATTCCTGACCAGGATGTCAAGAACTGTTCCTATCCTAAAAATTCAATAGCTTCATTCATTATTTCTTAGATGTATGGCTTTGTATTGCTTTTCTTTGGTCTTGCCTATGCCATCTTGAAGTAGAGTCAGTTTGTCTGTCAAGAAGTAGTTTTATTTAAAGCAGGCCCTCTCTCTCCCATCCCTTTCCTTGGCCATGTAAGAATGTATAGCATTTCTCCTTGATTTTACACTGTGCTTTATCCCTTACTTTCCTTTATTCCTTGTATATGCTTGCCCAATGAACTTTTTTTTCCTTTGTGTTTTCTGTCAAGTTCTTACCTTAGTGGTTTTTTAACTCCCAAAGTGGCTTTTCATCTCTGTAGTGGTTCATGGTTTGTCAGCTTGCTTTCTTTTCTTTGAATTATCTTCTCTTTTGTATGTACCCATGTACTCCTTCCTGAGTGGACACATCAACCAATTCCTTGAACATTTTAAGAAAGACACCTTTGTCTTGTGTGCATGCTAGTGTGTGCATGAAGAAAGTTATTTGTCAGAATCGGTCCCTGAGGACCCTGGGATCCTGTCTCTGCTGAGTTCGCTGGGCCATTCCAGCCCCCACAGAGTGCGGAGAGTCCAGAGGTGAGCTGATTCGACTCCTAACTTGGGCCATCTGCCCACCCTGGCAAACCCTGCCCAGGGATCTTCGACAGGATGACTCGACCCCTGAGGACCAAACAACCCAGAGTCTGCTGACATCTCTGCACCAGTGCTGCTCTCATTCACCTGGAGAGCAAGTGCCTCAGACTTCCCTGCACCCAACTTGAAACCCATCAGAGTATCAAAGTCAATTTCACACACCTGAAGAGATTGAAAACAGGGGTTCAAGATGAGCCTGGAGAGTATAGTGATACCTGCATCATTAAAAGATAATAAAACAAGCTAAACCAACAGCAATGGAAAAATGAAAGCCATGCATACTTCCTGGTAGTTACTAATATTGAAGCAAATAGTCATAAATATAGTGCTCATGCATGATGTATGAAATTCTCAAAATTTTTTAAATTAAAAAAGTTATTACTCTAAGTGGGGGTGTTTATTTATTCATTCATTGTCAATTTGGCTTTAGAAAGCACTGTTATTCAGGCCTGTACTAATATTTTGTCTTCTGATTTACTTATGAACAGACTGGGATGGGGTGAGCTGGTTATCATGTATTTATGGCAGCTTTTCTTAAGATCTTAGGAGAAAGAGCTGATATGCCCTACTGAAAAGGAGCATGGACACTTGTGCTTCTCTTAGAGAAAATCATATTCCTGGAGATGGTACAGTTATGGCAGTGCTATCTTTTTTGTCAGTGATAAAAACAACCTTTTATTGAGTTTGTTATTTGGCAATCACATGCATATACATAATGAATGTATGATATATTCTGTTTGCTCTCTCCTACTCATTCTCTTATCTTTCCCACATTCATGACTTTGGGTTTTGTTTTGGGACCCATTTTATTTAACCAGGACTACCTGTGTGACCACTGCATTAGGACTGGTGGCATCAAGAGTATTCTTACACCCTTTATTTTTAAATTTTTCTTAATTGATCGAATAAACCAATTTAAAATACTAAAAGAAAAAAAAGAGTATGTGCACATTAAATGGCAACAATTTCTTCTCTTCCTGAATCTACCAGTTGGTAACTAGTTGAACAGTGAGTGTTGGGGGACTTTGAGCTCCCCTTTTATCCATGCCTGATTGCTGATGGCCCCGTCTTGTACACCCAGTGCTTGCATCCTTGGTGTCTGTCTTAGTCAGTGTTCTATTACTGTGAAGAGATGTCATGACCACAGCAACTTTTATAAAACAAGGCATTTAACTGGAGCTGGCTTATATTTTAGAGGATCAGTCCATTTTCATCATGGTGGAAAGCATGGCACCACGCAGGCAGACATGGTACTAGAGAAGTAGCTGAGAGCTCTACATCTGGATTGTCAGGCACCAGAAAGAGACACTGGACCTGGCTTGAGCATCTGAAACCTCAAAGCCCACCCCCAGTAACACTCTTCCTTTAGCAAGACCCTACCTACTCCAATCAGGCTATACCTCCTTAGGGTGCCACTCCCCATGAACCTATTGGGTGATGGGTAATTTCATTGAAACCACCAAGGGTCTGTGAGTTCATGATTGCAGTGGCTGTGCCTTATGCAGGAGATGACGTTTTGAAATCCTTCTCCCCATCTTACTGCTCTTGCATTCTTTCTGCACACTCTTATGCAAGGTTCCCTGAGCTTTAGAGGGGTGATATGAATTCCCTGTTTAGAGCTAAGTGCTCGCCCACCACTTCTTAGCACCTTGTGCTGGCATGAGTCTGCATTAACCTCCTCTCCATGGAAAGAGACTTTATAATTAAGACTGAGTAGTGCTTGTGTCTGGAAAGCATCTTGACACTGTGTCAGTCACACTGCAGAGCTATCATTTAAAATCAAGGACACATGTCTTGTTTAGAGATGCCATTAAGTAGCCCAGCCAGCATCTTTCAAAAGCCTTTTCTCCCTTTCTTCTCCTTCGACCCCACTCATGCACAGATTTGTTTCATTGTTCCTGATTATGGATGTTCATACACTACCCTTTATGTCATCATGTGTGGAATACCAAACCAATAATGTAGATGTGGTGCTATAGTATTGGAAGAGTGATTCTAGAAATTATATGGGCTTTTATTTTTTACATTTAAGTATTTCAATTAAATAGTTTTTAATGAGAACATTGTAATGATAAAGCAAAACATTATTAAAGATGTAGATTGAAGCTTAATGTCTTTCTGATCCTGGTATTTTGGGGGAAGGTAGGCATTTAAATAGGGACTTTGTGTCACTTAGACAGACCTTGCAATTCAGTGACCCATACCTGGCTTATGTGTCTAATTTATTTGATTTAGTCCACATCTACACATTATTATTGTTCTGTCTTTTTTCTTTTTCTTTTTTTAGATAGAATCTCACTGTGTAGCCCACCCAGACTTTGAACTTGGGATCTTTGTCCCTCTGACTCCTGTGCCCCAGGATAAGGATGCTTAAAATAGCTCTCTTTTCACAAATGGATGCCAACAGAGACCCTTATTATTCTCTTAAAGAGCCCTTTGTCAACAGAAACATGGGTAGAAATGAACTGAAACACTGCGTACAATCCTTCATCTTCTATGTTAACTCAGTGTTTCTGTGCCCTTTCCAGCCTAGTGCAAGCCGGGCTTACACCTATTCCACCCTAAGAGCCAGTTAATTACTAATCTGCACCATGCTGTTTCACCCACATGTGCCGCCAAATCAATACCAAAGCAAATTTGCTCTACGAGATGTTTTCTATGGTATTGTGTCACTATAGGCTGATTTGAAAGAGCACAGATTTATTATCTTGGGATTATGGCAGACAGAGAGACCCCAAATGGTCTTTTGGGGCTACATTAGGACACTGGGAAGACAGCTTCCTGGAAAGCCCATACCTGAATCCATTTCTTTTACAGCTTTGAGACAGCCCACATGTTTTGGGCCTCATTCTCCATTTCCTCAGCTATGTTTACCAGGCTCAGTCTCACACATGGCATCCTCCTGGCTTTGTTCCTCTTCCTAACTCCATGGAAGTTATTACTGGTATGGCTCTGAGTTTGCTGAAGAGATACTGAGCAACCTTTCTTTACAATCAGAAAGTTTGCAGCCTGCTTGTACCGGCATTGCCATGCCCCCCTGTCGTGTTCCCCAACACAAGTAGAGCTTTCAACATCTTGGGACTTCACATCTTAGGGACCTTTGTCCTTCCAGCATCAGGTTATGAAGTCCATCTGTGATCGAGACTGATCTTATCTTATAAACAGAATTTACCAGACAGTGTCATTTTCCTATCCATGCTACACAAGTGCTGAAATTAGACCACAGGTGCTAGGTCACTGCACCTAGCTTACATGTCACTATTTCTCTCTCTCTCTCTCTCTCTCTCTCTCTCTCTCTCTCTCTCTCTCTCTCTCTCTCTCTGTGTGTGTGTGTGTGTGTGTGTGTGTGTGTGTGTGTGTGTGTGCGTGTGTGTGCATGCTGGCATGTAAATTTGAAACATTAGGAGACAATTCATTTAGTTTGCACTAATGTTCACAAATTTATACTGATTAATGTCAATTTATATAGATTTGGAGTGAAAAATGGGGAGGGGGAAGCCCCATTAACTGGAGGAAAAATTAATTTAAGTAATTTTGACTCATCTAAATAAAGTAATTGATGCTGTTCACATTTCATTTTATAAAACTATATTTAGTTTTGTATTTTAATGAGACTTAAAGGAATATGCAGTAGAATAATCAAAAATCTTAATGTCTAAATTGTCTTCCATAGTCTCTCATAGCCAAAGCTCTAACTCCTGTGTTTCCCTCCATGGCAGGTGAGCTTTGTGTACAGTTCACCAGAACATTTAGCCTGACTGTGGTCTTTCATTCTGTATGCTGTGGCACGCAGCTTAGACTCAATTCTAGTTTTGTGAATGACTACTGTTACAAGTTCCTTGGTGATGCAACAGTAATCCATCCTGAGACAACCTATAAATCATCCAGGAGCTTTGAGTGAAGTTGCATTAACCCTTGGCTCAGCAGCTGTCCACAGGAGATAACAGGTATTTGGGGGCTAGGCCCTCTTCCAGATTAGTGAGAGCCTGAAGATCTCAAAGATGCTTCCTCCAAAGGAGAAATAGTGACATCATTGTAAAAAAATGGGGGTAAGTTCTATGTAGCTTTACAAAGCCATCCCCACAGAGCAGACAGCTCTGTCTGGGGACCAAATTCTGTGAGAGGGAGTTTGGATTTTTATTTTGTAGAACTAACTTATTTAAAAGACAATATTGGGGAATTAAACGATACCTCCTAAAGAAAGGCTGACTGATCAAAACATACTTTAGAAAGATAACAGTACTAGGATCCTAATAAATAAAAAGGCAATAGTTACAAGGTTAGAGTCTGGAATTTGCTGTTCAAACCTTGTTGACAGCCTTTCACTCACATTGTATACACTGATAACCACTGGTGGCCACTCCAAATTGTATTGCTGCAAACCAGTCTGTTTGTCCACTGGCCATTGTGCACTCAAGTTGAAGTGTCATAGGGGCTGTTAGGAGTCCTTTATTTGGAATCCAGATACCTTGTGGCAAACCATCATAGCATCCTCTGGTTCTGTACTTGACATCTGATGATCAATGCTCACTTTGTTCTTGAAGTTACTGCTTGGGCAGGCCTGGGTGGAGATAACTTTCTTTGGTCCCCTAAGTGGCTGCTCGAGTGGTTCAAAGGCTGCAGTAGGAAGTATATATGATAGTCCATGGATGCATTGACGGAAATGTTGGCTACTTCAATGGCCTCAATGGGGGCTGTGGGCTACACCTTTTCATGGGGCCTGAGTCCCCATGTACTCTAAAAGGAGCTGGAAGGCAGAGAACATGGAACAGAAGCCATGCCAGCTTTAAGAGTCAGGATACTTTGTTTGTCCCCAATTCTTACTTAAGCACTCATATATAGACTTGACTTTTAATTTTTAGACGGGAGGAAGGCAATCTTTGTAGATTGGTGATATTTGGAATAGAACGTGAAACTGGGAGTGTTATTGAGAAGATTTCTAGAAAACACTGTCAGCCCTTTCTTCTTTAAACTTTGGAGATCCTTAAGATCTTTTTCTATGGAACCAGCTCTGGTATCAAATTCTTTGTTAGTCGGGGTTTTATAAGACAGACTCAAACTTGGGAATGAGTAGAATTTTGGATTTGGTGTAAGATTTACCTTTATACCATAAAGGCAGATTCTTAAAACATGAGTGGCTGTCACCTGTAGTATTTGGGGTAGACTGAAGTCTGTAGCGCAGGCAACGAGGAGGGAGGGATTAGCAGGCAGCATGGATATGAAGAATGGACTGGTATAGTTGGTTTTTTACTCTTTGCTATTTTGGGGGACCCACCACCCACCTCCCAAATAAATACATGGAGACATATTCTCACTTATGAATACCTGGCCTTAGCTTGACTTATTTCTAGCCAGGTTTTCTTAAATCTACATTTTGCCTCTGGGCTTTTATCGCTCTCTGCTCTATATACCTTTCTTTACGTCTTACTTTGTGGCTTTCTGTGTAACTGGGTGGCTGGCCCCTGATGTCATCCTCTCCTTTTCCCTTTGCTCCCTGATTTCTCTTCCCAGATTTCTCCTCCTGCCCCTGCTCTCTGCCTGCCAGCCCCACCTACTGTTTCTCCTGCCTAGCTATTGGCCATTCAACTCTTTATCAGACCAATCAGGTGTTTTAGACAGGTAAAATAACACAGCTTCATAGAGTTAAACAAACGCAACATAAAATAATGCAACACATCTTTGTATCATTTAACAAATAAATGCTCCATAGCATAAACAAATGTAACATATCTTCAACTAATATTCCACAACAGACTGGACACAAGGACTGCCCACTGTTTTCCATCTTATAACTTTGGTGGTAACTAGGTACTGGCAGATAGCAAATGCCCTTTGGTGAGTGAAACACATCTTGGCCTAAGGACCAGACAAGCTGATGAAAGAGACTCCATGAGTCTGTAGGCACTGTGGCTTGATCCTTCCTTGCCTCAGCTTGGGGAATGACATTTGAATGGCAGCATGTGTGAGTTGTACCCAAGGCCTTGGCTTGGCCCTCCCAAAGGAAACATACAAGGCTGCTGCCTCAGTTCTGCCTGCTGGATCTCAGTAAAAAGGCTCTTCACATGCAGAATCTGTGGAACTGTGCAGGGAAAGGACTCTGGACAGGGTGGATTGTGCTTAACTGTGCTAAAATCATTGCCGTCTGCTTGTACACCCTGTGCTACTTCTTCATTCCTTTCTGTCTCTCTGTCCTCTTTCCCAACTGAAGATTCCTGTTCTGAGACCCAGTTTTATCCTTTCTGCTTTTCACTGATATTCACCTTCCTACCTAAAGACTCGAAGCCCCAGCCCTTGATCCACCTCAAAGCACAGACAACTCTGCTGCCACCTAAATGAACATCCTTTGATGATCATGACTAGCCTGCATTGGAATGCTATCTTCCTAGGCACAGTTCATGTTTCTGATTCATCACAAGGACAAGGATCTTAGAGGCCTCTTCATTTTTTAGTTATTTGGCACGTGACTCAGACATTGCCATCTGTCGTCATGGAGGTTACCCTGTCCCTAAAACTTTGGGCCTTGCTCCTCTATCTTATGATGCTGTATACTATTCAGATGCAGTGTGGATGCAAGGAGTTGTGTTTGAGAGCATTAGGCAACGTTATGAGAAGAGGTAGATTGAGTTTGCACACAATGGAAACATATTGGCAATCGAAACATTATGTGATTATCAGGCCAGTAAAGTTTAGAATCAGATTATGAGCAGCAATGATATTAGACGTTTATGGTCAAGAGTATGAGTGACTATCGGGGCCCACAGCAGTAGGGTTGAGGCAAGGTGGTGAGAGAATAGCTAGGATAATGCATTTTCTGGAGGCATCTATACAGAGGCCTATGGCATTCTGACTGGAAGTCCCTGAACAAAGTGACACCAATGCTGGGGGGAAGACCAAATGGAGAGATAGGAGAGTCACATAAGCAACACTTCAGAAGCTGCAGTGTGCCTGACTTAAGAATCTAAGTAGCTCTCTACAGGAGGACTGGGATGACCAAGGGCTTCTTACCTCACCCTACCACTCCTTTATCTTGGTGAGGTTTCCTGGGAGTTTGGGTTGCACTGGGGTCTCTGAATGTCTGTTGTACAAATGCAAAAATACAGGAACCATTTGAAGAATACCAAGGCAGTATACAGGGACAGTGCACTGGATTCAGCAGGTGTGCAGGAATGTCTGTAGAAAACAATTTAACTACGCACACACAGTGGTGTACCTGCAATTCTAGTACTAGGAAGTACTAGTAGGATCAAGAGTTGAAGGCCATCTTGGGCTTCCTGAGTTTGAGATAGGTCTGGGCTATATAGAGACCCTACAGACCTTTTCTGAACACCTTTCTCCCTTGCAGAAAAGAAAAGAATGCAGCATTAACAACAAGGAATTCCACCACTTTCGCCAGAGAGGGTTTGACTCTAACCTGTAATTTAGGTAAATTAAGTATATCAGATTATATTTATATATTTATGCATTTAGGAATTTACTGAAAGGGTGTTTGTGTGGGGGTGGGGAGCAGCACGGAGCATGCACCTGCCTAGTTTGTAGTGTATACTTCTTGGGCCTTCCTCTTTCCATTTTCTACAATTACTAAGTAAATTTTAAGCAGAATTCATATATGATGCACAGTTTTCTAACACTAGGAAACCCTAAACTAAGACACTTTTACATGTTTGTTCTTACTATATATTTAGTTCTCCCCAGTGGGGAACAGTCAAATTATGCATGGAAAAATGCAAATGTATTACTTGTAAGGTTTTCTGTGTTTATGCCAATGAGTGCCTTTCTATGCTGTGCCACATTCATTCTGAAAGAGAAGGGAAGAGGTTCTGGCTGCTGTCCAGATTTGTTATTCCATCAGCAACTGGCTTTATCAGTTTCTGGAGTACTTTTGGGCTTGCGCAAGGTTGCAGAAGAGTTACAACAAAAAAGGCAAATATCTAATCTCTATTTCATGACATTATTTGTACATTATATCTGAAAGTTCTTTTGAGCCTGAAAAAAAAAAAACCAACAGAGAAGTTAAGGTGGAGGGGCAGAATTTAGTGACATAGTAGCCAAAGATATCTCAAACATCTGATATCTGCAGGTTGACCTGGACCATCCCACTGCCTAGCACACTCTAAATAGTCAGAGGCAAAGATAAAAGACTTCAGGGTTTCTGCTAAGAGGGAAACTTGATCTCTCCTCTTTTCTTGCTTGTTCTGTGTAGCTATTCAGGAACTGATTATTTCTATTCTGATGAAGATGATGTTTGTTAATTATAGTAGAAAAGTCCCTCATACTTTTTGATGAGAACCTGTCTTCCAACATGGCTTTGCATCCCTGGGACTGAGTGCTATGAAAACCCCAACAGAAAGCCCTGGGCAGAGCCCTTTCTCTTTCTACATTGTATGTGGGTTGATGGGAACTCATTGAAAACACAGGGATTCCAACTGCCCTTTTTAGGAAGCATGTTCTGGTGTAGAGACTGGCTGTATCCATGAAATTGTCAGGGCCTGAAGAGCAACAACTCTCAAGAGATTCTCAGCAACAGCTCGAATTCTGAACATACATCATCAAAATGTAGAAAACTGGAGGTAGGTGTTAAGATAAGCATTATCTTATTCAACTTAATGTTAAAAAATAGTAGAGAAACAATCAATAAAAGCAAAAGTGGAAAGCTGGGGTGGTAGTGGTGCATGCCTTTAATCCCAGGACTTAGGAGGCAGAGGCAGGTGGATCTCTGTGAGTTCGAGGCCAGCCTGGTCTACAAAGCTACCCAGATAAACCCTGTCTCAAAAAACAAAAAACAAAAAAACAAGTGAAACTCATGGCTCAAAGATATATCTGTCCCATTGTAAGTTGATGGACTTGATAGGAAAAGAGGCATGGAAAGGGAATGTTACATTTGATCAAGTAAGCTTAACTCCTACCTGCTTGTGAATCGGTTTGCCCTCAAATGAAGGCTCCTGGTGCGTATCTTCTTAATGCGTATTTGATAAAGTAGAGGGTGCAGTGTGAAAGAGAGTAGGTAGACAATTGTAGGCTACCTCTACTTACTGGCAGTCTCTCTGTTTAGGAGGCCCAGGGTGATCTTCAGAATTCAGCAATTTATTTGTTTAATATACACTGTGTACTTTTTGGCAATTCTCTTTGTTCTGGCTAAGCAGACATTTCTTTTAAAATAGAACTTTTGTTTCCTCAATTGACTTCTCCCTGGATTTCCCTCAGTTCCATTTTTCTTAGACTTTGGAATTGTAAATTAACTTTTGATCCTTGCCTTAAGAATTAAATAATTACCTGTATTGTTTGATGAATTTAGTCTTCATCCTAGCTAAGTCATACATTTTCTAAGTTCAATAATGTTGAAAATCCTTCATTTAACAATTAAAAGAATAACTCATTGTTGTTGAAAAGGCAGGAGTGTTTTGTGTAAGTTATTTGATAGACAAAGAAAGAATGTATGTGACATGTGACTTATAAGTCACAATAACAAAGACAAAAGCAATCAAACAACTATTATTTCCAGGATTTAAAAAGAACTTAATTTGTTTTCTTGGAATCATGTGGGTTTGTATTTACATTGGGATCTGTAATCCACTTTGAGTTAATTTTTGTGAAAGTCATGTGTGGTGATATTTTATGATCTAATGAAGTTTGGCTACAAATCAGAGTGCCAAGCTAGCCACAGCCCTAGAAGCCAGGCAGTGTTGGTATGCAACACTCAGGAGACAGAGGCAGATGGATCTCTGTGAGTTTAAGGCCAACTTGGGCAATGTGAGAGTGAAATCAGTCTAAAAGAGAAACAGAGCTCACACCTTTAACCCTAGGACTAGGGAGGTGGAAAGAGGAGTGATATGGCTGGGCAGAGAGGGGAATATAAGATGGGAGGAGACAAAAACCCATAGGAGTCAGGGGCAGTCTGAGGCTTGGTGGATCACCCCTTTGGTCTGTCACTTACTCTCAGCACTTTGACGAGCACTTCGTCTTCTCAAAGCCCTCAACATAAACCCAGCCACACTGAACCTATTAGAAGATAAAGTGGGAAATACCCTTGAATTAATTGGTACAGGAGACTGCTTCCTGAACATAACACCAGTATCACAAACACTGAGACCAACAATTGATAAATGGGATCTCCTGAAACTGAGAAGCTTCTGTAAGGCAAAAGACACAGTCAGCAAGACAAAATGGCAGCCCACAGACTGGGAAAAGATATTTACCAACCCCACATCTGACAGAGGGCTGATCTCCAAAATACACAAAGAACTCAAGAAGCTAGTCTCCAAAACACCAAACAATCCAATTAAAAAGTGGGGTACAGAACTAAATAGACAATTCTCAATACGAGGAATCTAAAATGGCTGAAAGACACATAAGAAAGTGTTCAACATCCTTAGCCATCAGGGAAATGCAAATCAAAACAACTCTGAGATACCATCTTACTCCTGTCAGAATGGTTAAAATCAAAAATACCAATGACAGTTTATGCTGGAGAGGGTGTGGAAAAAGGAGAACATTTCTCCACTGCTGGTGGGAGTGCCAACTTGTACAGTCACTTTGGAAATCAGTATGGTGACTCCTCAAGAAAATGGGAATCAGTCTACCACAAGATCCAGCAATTCCACTCCTAGGCATATACCCAAAAGAAGCACATTCATACAACAAGGACATCTGTTCAATGTTCTTCATAGCAGCACTATTTGTAATAGCCAGAAACTGGAAGCAGCCTAGATGTGCCTCAACCAAAAAATGGATGGAGAAAATGTGGTACATTTACACAATGGAGTACTACTCAGCAGAAAAAAAACAATGGAATCTTGAAATTTGCAGGATATTGAATGGAACTTGAAGAAACCACTCCAATCGAGGTAACCCAATCACAAAAAGACAAACATGATATGTACTCACTCATATGTAGATTTTAGACATAGAGTAAGAGATTACCAGCCTACAATTTACATTGCCAGAGAATCTAGTAAACCAGGAGGACCCTAAAAGAGACAAACATTATCCCCGGAGAAGGGGAAAGGATCAAGATCCCCTGAGCAAATTGAGAACATGGGAAGAGGGGGGAGGAAGCTATGAGAATGAAAAGGGAAGAAGAGGAAGGATGCAGAGGTCATGTGGGAGCAGAAAGGTTGAGTCAGGTGTAGATTAGAAGAAAAGATATGTGATAGGTAGGGTTTTAGTTGGGGGGGGGTGATAGGGCAGGAAGGGAGGGAGAAAGGAACTGGGATTGTCATGGAATTCAATCTTGTTTCTAATTCAAATAAAAAAATGATAAAACAAAAAGAATTAGTTCTGCCCTTCCACCATATACATACATGTCTTCTGTTGATCAAACATAGGTTACGGGAGGAGACAGCTCCACTCACTGAGTCATTTTGCTTGCTGGTATCCTGTGATTTTTTCATTATTTATATAATTTTTATTCTTATATTCCATTAAGTGTTACCATATGATGTGGGGTTGGCTTGGCTCACTGTATTAGCACCTGTTACAGACATAAAGAGAAGATCATTATATGTTCCCAGGCAAGAATTTTAACCAATGTGGTGACTCTGTGTGTGTGTGTGTGTGTGTGTGTGTGTGTGTGTGTGTGTGTGTGTGTGTGTGTAAGAACTACTATCCAAGCCCATCCAGTAATTCAGAAAACCATATAAGAACCTTTTGCTTTGCTTCTGATTCTGAATATGTTGTTTTTTTCTGTGTTTTTGATCTGAGTTTTCTAGTAATCCCAGATGAATGCAAAGGTACTTATCATTCCTACAGTATAGAAAGAGTTTTGGTGAGAGAAGTACAGTCAGGTGCTATATGACATATCTACAAGATATGGCCTGAGCAGATAATAGTTCAGAACATCCTTGTAGCCCAGAGACTTTGAGGCTTTGCTAATGTCACATCCCAATATATTGCTCATGTCCTTAAGGTGAAACTAGGATAAATCAACCCACTGTGGGTCCAGTCATTAAAGCACTCCATTGACTTACATAGGGTGTGTGTTGATAATGATGCTAAATGACACAGTACTTGTGTTTGCATTTTCTGAACTTTACACTTCATCATGACTTTGGAATGTAATGACTTGTGGTATGGCTTGTACCTCTTGTACCCTCTAGGGCTCACAGAACTCATGATTGCATCATTGTCTCTTGTTCTTGATTTAATCTTGTGCTGTTTTGCTCCTTGTGGCTTCAGGAGCAATACCCTGTAGTATTTATATCTGAAATATAGTTTTTTTGTGGCTAACAGACAGTATCATCTATTATGTATAAAGATATTCAATTATGTTTGTACAACAGTCACCTGAGGACATGTATCTCAGGACTTCATCCCATTATATAGCATGCAAGTGCACCTGGTTTGGAGACAACACAGTGTAGATGCACTCAACCCAGACATGAAGACTTAACCTTCAAACAGCATGAAAATGTTCCAAAGAAGAGGACACTTAAGCTGATATCTAAAGGCTAGTAGAGATAAATCAGTGAAAAGGTTAGGTGTTATGGAGCATACATAGATGAGAAAGAAATCACAACCTAGTTGAGGAATTGAAGAAAACCCTTACATTTATGTAGAGAAATTTAATATGTGCTGTATACATAGTGAGTAGCTCTTGAAGACATTTCTAGAAGACATTGACAGAATGTGATTGCATTTTGAGTCAAAGATGAGTAAAAATATTTGGAATGGGAGGTAAAGGTTACCTGATGGGGGATGGGTATTGGTGTCTTAGGTGGGTCTAGACTGACTTGCAAAGTGCAGAGAAATGCATTAATGTGGAGCAAGAATAGGAGACAAATTAAGTGAAGATTAATTTGTAGAATTGAGAACAGATATGTTAAAAAGGATTTTGAGGTATGTTTGGATATTTGGGTAATCAGGTTTGCAAATTATGAGGCAAATTTTTAAACCTTTGTTCTAAACAAAAAGTTTCTAGATTCACAAGGCTACTCTCTTTGTGGGAACTACAGGCAAGAGCTTCACCCCCTGAGCTCAATTCTGCAGTTACTACAACATACTCAATATGTAGCTGATTGGAACTTTACATTTTCAGATTTATAAACCTCTCTCAGAAATGGAAGCATTATGTTTCCTATGTGAAAAACTAACTTCATTTATTTGATACAATTTTATAGCAAATGATATTTATATTTGAGTCAATTCAATTGCACACCCCTGACTTTTATTTTTTTTTTATTTTTTTTGGATACAAAGAAGGTAGTCTTTAAAAAATTATTATTATTATTAATTATTATTTATTATTTTTAATTACTCATATTTACATATCCATCCCCCCATTCCCTCACCCTCCCCTCCTCCCATGTTCCCCACTCAACCACCCCAACCCCCCCACTCCTCCCCAGAGATAGAGAGGCCCTCTACCAAGGACCTTCAAAGTCTGCCATAATGTTTGGGGGAGGTTGTTTTGTTTCCATTAAAACTATTTCTTTTAATGTATTTCTGTACCAACTGGGTTTCTTAGTTTGCTGAGATACTTTGTGTTTCAGTGTATGTTCAGTTACTGTCATGTTCTCAGATCAAACTGACTTAATGATAAAGAAACTGGATTAGAGCCTCAGAACTTCCTCGAAATTTAGTGTCAGTGTATATTCTTTTGGTTTTTATGTTAATGATTCATTTTGTTTCATTTTCACTACTAAATAACTCACCTTATAAAGGTCTTATTCTTCTATATCCCATGATTCCTTGCATGTTTAAATGGGACATTTGCCTTTTCCTAAGAGTCTTGGGTCCTACTTAGAATTATCACAGGGCTATGTTTCTTTATCTTACAGCACTGGCTGTTCCTAATAGAAGGGTGGGTCATTCTGATTTTCCCCAGGAAGGAAGTGCTCCTCTGAACACCTGCAGACCTTTTCCTTTGCCTTGAAGCTTAGTGAACTAAGGTCATATAAGACTCCCTTTGCATCACCCCTCATTAGTTTTTCTTGGAGCTCTGTCTGTTATTTCCATCTGTTCTTCATGTTAGGGAAAAGTTCATGCTATTATCATTTCAAATATATTTTTCTGCCCAGTTTTTTTGGATTTCTCTCTTCTGTATCAGAACTTTCCTGGCTTTGCTTATGCTTCTTAAACTTTTCTCCATAAAAAAGAGTGCATTTGTCTTTCTTCTTTGCATTCATTGTAATTGAATTAAGCTTTTAGTCTACCTTAACAATTCCACTTTCATTCAAGTTGTATTGACATTTCCTTCCCTCCTCTGCTCTGTTTCTATGTCTCTCTTTCTTTCTGTTTCTCTCTGTCTCTGTCTCTCTGTCTCTCTGTCTCTCTCTCTCTGTCTCTGTCTCTCACACACACTTAAAATTTTCTTTTTTTTTTTTTAACAATTTCTCTGTATTTCAATCTTGTCTTCTCATTCTTATTATTTTAATTTTATTTATAACTACTAAATTGACAAATATGTTTAACATTTTATTGACTTTGCAAAATCCTTTACATATTTTATCTTTGAGTTCATGTTCACTGATGACCTATCTGTTCTTTACATTTCAACTTTTGATTTTATTTATCAATATTATTAGTGTGTGAAGGTCAGGGAATACCTTTCGGGAATCAGTTCCCACCCTTATGAAGATTTAAGTGACTTTTCTGAAAGGTACTTCAGGTGAAATCTAGTAGACCAAGAAACACATTAAAAAGTAATCTAAGTGGAAACTTCCAGGATTCCTCAATGAGACATTTGGAAGTTTGTGTCCTGTCTTCAGGTTAAAGAGCAGAGTCATTTTGTGTATTTGCTAGGGATTGACCTCCACTTGTCAGGCTTGCAGAACTTGTTCAATAGCTGAATCCTGTCCTTGGCTCCATGGTGTTTTTGTTGCTGGTGTTTTACTCCTTCTATAAAATGAAACTTCTACTTCTACGTTTCATTTTTGACACTGCTTTTCTTACTTCTCTGAGGTCCTGTGGGATGCGGACATAATTGCCACATGGTTTAGCTTCATCTCCTCAGGGTGAGCAGTTCCCTGCTTTGACATAGTATTGTTTATTTCTTCTTTCCCATTTGATGTTTTGGTTTAGACCCATTTCCCCTTGGGGCCTATAAACTGTACCTTAGTTACTGGCTGAAGAGTGCCATAACACCTGGTTTGGGGAGGTGCTGGGCTGGGCCCTGTATAAGCCATGCCCAGGTGTTTCTTGTCCCTTCCCCACTTTTCCATGGACAGGTGCTCTCAAGTATAAATACTACTTACAATACCTGAGTGTCCTAAAGTTGCTCATGTTTGCTTGGTCCTTTTTTGTTTCCCCCTGTGGCATTTCTCTTTACCAATATGAGCCCCATTGCTTAGATTTTTATCTGAACTGAAATTTTCCTCAGAGAGGAATTAAGTATTTAAAATCACCTTGTGGCCCATAGGAACATCTTCAGTGTTATTTTACACATTTCCCAGAGCAAAATCATTCAGGAAAACAAAAGGAGCTTTCTAGTCTCCTTTTTGAATTGGCTATTTTGCAGTCAACCTAAAAACAAGTAACCTTAAAGGGCCCCTGGCTTACATTATCCATCCTTATGCTTTCTGACTTTCTGTCAGTTCAAAATGATGAGATATTTGTACCTGAAGTGCACAGCTGCAAGAACCCCTTAACCAGAGCCCCATGGAGCCTCAGGCTTCCCATGCTCCCTCCTTTCCCTCCAGGTGGTGGTGGTGTCGGTGGTGGTGGCAGGATGGTCATTGGTACTGAGGTAAATCTGACTCTCACTTGGGCAAATACACTGGTCTGTAGTGTGCTCTTGGTGATTCATTAAGTCTTTAGAGGACAGAAGGGCAGTAGCGGGTCACGCTAGGGTAGGATTTCAGCTGGGAGTGTGTCACCTCCTATCGATTTAGCTGTTATTTGTTTCGTTTATGTTTGAAGTTGATCCACTGCAGCTGTGATTACTGTGAGCTCTGTCGGAGACATAGGAGATGAGAAAACTAAATGGAAATTTATAAATTTACAAGAAACTTGACATCAGCCTTGGTGTGGGCTTATAGTGTTTACCTTTTCAAGCTGGTGATACAATCCTCAACACTTCTGAGAGGGCTTAGAAGAAAACCTTGTTTATGGTGTGTGTTCAGATTGACTTGAGCATGACTGTGGGTTCTACCACCCTACTGCTATAAATTATTATTTAACCCTGTCAATAATTTCATTGATTAATTATTAAAAATTGAACTCTGAACACGTTTTTCAATAATTTACAGGAGTCTTCAATGAGACATGTATAGCATGAGCAACATTTACAGAGAGGGGAAGCTTTGGGTCCTATCCTTTTCTTAATCCTGATGAATCAAATTTTATGATTATAAAATAACCTTCAAGTTCTAGTGTAGTAATTATGCTAGCAGGTTGATATGATCATGCAAATTAGCTTTCTCCTTTCTCAGACCATTCCAGGATTTTATTGTTTTATTTGGCTTTTATTGTTTTATTATACCAGGATATCTTTCTTTTTGCATCCTGTGATTTGTTTTTGATTGTTTGTTTGTTTGTTTGATTTAGCAAACCTTTATAATCGGTTTGTTCCATTGTGTTGTTCTTCTACTCAGTCTGTGAGTGGAAAAAAAAAAAAAAAGAACCAAACAAAATCATTTTAAAAACGATCCTTCCTTATTCTCCCGCTTTAAGTCATTTGGTATGTTCAGCTAAAAATTCTATTAGTTCTCTTTTTTCATAGTTCATATTATCCCATGTATGTGGTGTGTACTTTCAGTGTTAACTATAGTCATACATAAGCTGTATTGGTTGTGCGGAAACTGCCTGTTCGTATGACAGAGTTTCCTCATTTAATGCCTCAGGAGAAATATTCACCAGATGATTCTTAACTGGGGTCTCAGGGGAATTGGGATTATGGTTTACAGATGAATAAATTTTCCTATCTTGAGTCACTAATGCAGCAAGAGTGATCACATGTAACAGCACTAAAACTTGGATCAGTAGATTTTGGGTATTTTACAGAACATTATGGACCCACTAGAGCTTGCTGGTGGATCAGATGCTCCATCTAGGGTTTGGTTGCAAAGTTTATTTTGATGAGGATGTTCATGATTTGGATAGCATTTTGACTCTGTCCTCAAATTATTACCTCCTGTAAAAAGGTTTTGAATATGCTTGTGATTGATGACTTATTAAAAACTCTTGACTACTGAAGTTTGATTTATGATCTCCTATTCCTTTATTCCCTCTTTGCTACAGTTTTTCATATCTGCTTTGGTATAATATGATCCACACATACTGTAAAACTAGCCTACATTTTTATATCTTGCTAAATTCAGATATGTTTCTCATAATCTCTCATTTATGCTTTCTTTGAAATAAAATAGCTCTTTGTAAAAATGTAACATTCAAAGCCATCAACAACTTTTCTATTTTTTAAGGACACCCTCATTCGGTCAATACTGACTTTTTTTTTTTTGCAACATATGCAATTTGTTTCAAAAGTACCTCTCACCCCCTTGCTGTTTCCATCTCTTTATTTAACCCATAAAAACTGGGCACTTTTGACAGCATCTGCACTGAGAAATGCCTTCCAAAGAAAACATTTGTTAGAATACACAAATGGTTTATTTGGGTACATCTCAGAGCCTAAACATTTCATTCAGCTGCCAGTATGTGCTCTGTTGGCTAATGTTTCTTCAGTGTTTCTACATTCTCATAGGCTAGCGGCCAAGTTGTCCAACAGTCTGGTACCTCGTGGGGGTGGAAGTGGGCATGTGTACTCAGAACTGATAGCAGTAGAATGCTCTGGTGTATAAGTCAGTTGACATATGTTAGAACTGGCAGAAGTTGGCTGCACCCACTTGGACACGTAGAGTTAGCAAGGAGTTTCCTCAGTCTGTCTTTAATTGTTTGAGGAAGGCATGAGGAAGCCCTCCCAACCATGATCCCATGAAATCAGAGCTTACTCTGATGAGGAAGCCATCAGAACCACTAATATGTTGTTGTTGTACAGAAATATATTGTGGTTCGGGATAGAGATATGGCTCATTTGTGAAAGTCACTTACCGATTGTCCTGAGTTTAGTTCCCAGCACCCAAGTCAGGCACCTCTGCATGCAGACACAGCAAAATCATGCTTGTTGAATGTCTTTTGTTCTATAAAGCACACTGCCACATTGATCACTTGATAAGTTTCAAAAATAGTTGTGAAGCAAATGCTACCTCCAACTCACAGGTAAGGAAAGAGTCACGCAAGGAGGAAGTATTGCTGCTGTGACAAATCCTCCTCCTCAAAGCCACCTTCTTTGTTCAGCAGAGGAAATCAGCATGTCCTATCAAAAACGGGATGTCCCAGTATGATACAAAATGACACCAAATATACATCAAATGAAGGACTCAAGAACTCTGGCTGTGCCACTAGTACTAGGGGTCAATTAGCAAGAGACATTCAGTGACACCAGCTAAACACAGGGTTTGTAAGCTTTCCATTAAAGGAGATTTAAAACTGTGTAAAAGTCTTAAATGGTAAGAATAAATAGCAGAGAAGTTTAGGCACGTGTTTGTATGTATCTACCACATAGACATAAATTATGCATTTTCATGCCTTTTACACATAGTGCATTCAAAGGAGGAGTTGATGACAGCCCAGTTAGGAAGACACAGAGAATGACATGTTGTTAAATATGGTCATGGAGATGCCAATCACTGTGCTGGAGTTGGAAGATACAAAGCATCATATTGTATAACTTATTTTTACTTTGTTGGTTGTATCTGAAACATGGTCTTTCTATGTAGTCCTGGCTGTCCTGGAATTTACTATGTAGAATAGGCTGTCCTCCAATACACAGAAACCCATCGCCTCTGCCTCCTGAGTGCTGTATTAAAGGTATGTGCTACCATGCCTGGTTTGTAGAACACCCTTAGCAAATTTTACTGTCTAAACAGATATTGAATAAAGTGAACAAAGTCTTCCCATTATAATTTTCATTTTGCCATTTGTTTGACCAGTTTTCACATCTTCTTTGGGACTTAAAATAGAACACTTAGGTGAGATCAAAGTATAATGAAACAGACTGGTGTGTCACTAGTCAGATCTTTGCTGTTCGGGAACTACAAACAACTAAGAATGATGTAAGAAAGTCCTCTGTAAAAGACACAAAGATGTCAAAAGCATAGTCTTATCACTTACAAGGGACTATGCTGCGTGTGTGTATTTCTTTAGATATTACTCCATGCAACTCTAGGCTGCTTGCTCTCCTGGTTTCCAAGTTACACAATAGATAAGGAGAAGCAAGAAGAAAGAGACACAGGAGTCACCTAGCTGAAATCCTTCATCTCAGGTCCAAAGATGTTAGATGACATATCCAAGCTCATCCACCTAGGATGATCACCTAATCCACAAGCATCATTGTCTGCCATCTGGTCCGCCTCGGGGCAGAGCAGCATCTATTAAAAGATCGTGAGCAGACTGAGAAGTCACAGCCTGACATACTCTAATGTTCTAGCTGTACAACGTCCAGTAGTTTCAGGTCATTTAGTGTAGGCACACCTCAGTGCATCCCGAGCTTATCTCTATATGCAGCATTGCTTGGTCATCCATGTTCCTAATTGGTAGATGGAACTATCAAGAAAAAGTCAACTTATGTCCTTTACCTCTTAGATAAAATAGAGTAGGCATATTTTACTTCAAGTTATTCTTATTCCATTTTAAATATGCAATGAAAAGAACAAACTGCTCACCCACTCAGGAAACCCAACTATAAAATATTCTAAGAATACTATTTAAGTGTGACCTTCTGATGAAGGGAAAGATGTCCTTTGTGGCCAGGTTACTGGTTCATCAAAATCACAAGACTTAGCTGTTTGGTACAGAGAATAATATACCTTAAAAATTGCCTTTCTGTGTCAGATGCCTTGCTTATGAAACTCATGGCCAAGGTTTTTCCAGATTAGAAAGCTGACAGTCAAGAAGAAAAGATTGTGTTGCATTCAAACTCTCTTTTGGTTTGCGAGGGGGAGAATGCATTGTAAAATATTTGCTTTGCAAACATGGTGGCCTGACTTGATCTTGTTACCCAGGCAAGTACCTGGCCTGGGGTATTTTTTAATTCTACTGCTGTGGAGAGGAGATGGGAAACCCCCTTTGACTGGTTGTTCATCCACTTCAGGTGAACCAGTGAAAGAGACCTGTCCTAAAAAACCAGGATGGAGAGCAATTGAGGAAGACTTTTAATGCCTATCTCTGCTCACAAAAACACACTCACCAAAAACAAAGCAATAAACCCAAAGCAGAAACTGTATTTGGAACATGGTCTGTAAAAGGCCCATTCCACACACCCTACCCCATGTCAGTCTAGCTTTGAATACTGCAATAAGTTATTTTTTACTTTTTAATCACATTCTTCAGCCATGATTGAATCCTCCTCCTTGGCATTTCTATGGTTTACTTCACTGACTCCAGCTCAATTTCTCAGTTTGAGTAACTGGGAACACACCATTGCAACTTACCATTCTTGGTTCAACTGCTTCTATTCTCACATGAGCCATTCATCATCACTTCCTTTGGTCAAGCTTAGGAGCATTATTCCAAAAAATGGACTTAATTGCATTATTGCACAGTATTACCTGTGTGCTTATAGGGGAGACCAGAAAAGAAGTTTCAGATACCTTTTCATAGAAAAGGAACTAAACATCTTCTTTTGCCTTTAAACATATTCCAGAAACAATTTTAATCAATTCGTCATTAGTTGTCAAATTTACAGGTAAGTATGCATAAGGTTTTAATAGATGCCACCATTTTCTTTGTCTTATGATGGGGCATTATAAATAGGTGAAACTATTTACAATTTTCATCTTCCTTCTTCATGTGTATGTGTGTGTATGTGTACTTGTATGCGAGGTTGCATATGCATGTATGTATGTATGTATGCCTTTATGTGTGTTTGCACGCATACATGGATACATACATGCAGGTTCATATGTATGTGTGTGCATCTGTGTGAGGAGGTCACAGATTGATGCCTGATGCTTTTCTCACTTGATTTCAACTTTAATTACTGTGCTGGGGTCTCTTGATGAAAATGGAATTCAAGATTTGGGTAATCTACCTAGCAAGATCGCCATGGGCATCCCTTGTCTTTATTTCTGAAGGTGGGCCACCTGCCATCCTGACTTTTACATGAGTCCTGGGGATCTGAACTCCTGTCTCCGTATTTGTGCAGCAAGCAAGTTATACACAGGGCCATCTCCTCAGCCCCTACACACTTTATTTTAAATTGAAAATCAGTTAGATAAAATTAGAGTCCGTGCATTGCACAGTATTAACGAATATTCAGTGGTATTTGTGGTTAATGCTCAAGCAAGTTGCTGGGCACATATAGCCAAGGTCATTGGCTTGCAGAGCTCGGGGAGATGTCTTGGTTATTTTCCCTTGTGGAGGGGCAAAGATTGCAGAAGATAGGGCAGCCTGAGGAATTGACTACTTTGTGTGGCAGTGAGCGAAAATTGTATCTTGGCTTAGTCTTTGTGCACATGTGTTGCAGCAGGTCAAGGAGGTCAAGATTGCGTTCAAGCTGTGCTCAAAGGAGAGGTCACTAGCCTTTTCTCACAAGCTCCCAGGCAAACAGATTCTGTGACCTCTGTGGACTGTGCATTTCAGAGTCTCACTGTGACACTTGGAAGGAGTGCCTCCTCAATCCCCTTTCTAATCCTTCCTCTTTCAGATAGTTTCTTTGAAAAAAATTGCTTTTTATTCACTGGATGTATTTTTTTGTTGAAATAAGAAATGTTCATTATATACTGGGTAACGAAATATGAGACAAAAAAAAACAAGGCTACTACCA
Source organism: Cricetulus griseus (assembly GCF_003668045.3). Classification (NCBI taxonomy): domain Eukaryota; kingdom Metazoa; phylum Chordata; class Mammalia; order Rodentia; family Cricetidae; genus Cricetulus; species Cricetulus griseus. Next base: position 251,934,315 of record NW_023276807.1, on the reverse strand, counting down.
AAACTGCACACAGGGAGATAGTTAACTACTTATCTTCTGTCTGTATTAATATTTGTATTTTTAAGATTGTATAGTATATAACAGATTTTTACACACAACATATTGTATTTTGGAAATTGACATTTGCCTATATAAACTAGGCATTGTTATATGTTAGGAGGCATATCGCTATGGCATTTAAAGCAAGCATTTGTGATGTTTTAACTACATGGACTCATGATGATTTAATTAATCATTGTGTTCTGTTTGGGGACATTTAAGTTGCTTCTACTAGTTACTAATTATGAACAGTGGGAAAATAAATATGATTCTGTACATCCTTGCTTATTATCTAGGATCAGTACCAAGAGTGGAGTTCTCAAGGCAAGAGGATTATATATTTTCATGGTTTTTGATAGATTCTGCCAAATAGCCTGTAGTCAACTGCTCCATCCAGCAGAGCAGGACAGTAGCTTGCTCTAACTACATTGAAGCCGCAGCATGGCTCAGAGAGGTAGCTCATTGGCATGAGATCATCTTTTTTAGCTTAAAAACTTGCTGGAACCTCCGATGACATCCCATTCACCCCAGGTCTTTTATGAGATTTGAGAATTTTAAGATGTTTACCTTTGAGAGAATAGAAACAGTATAAAGGACTGAGTTTGAGAGCAAATGCGCCATCAAATGTGTGAACATTTTCTGCATCTCCTTCTTCAGGAGTAGGAGGCCCCTACATTGTTCTTTTACAGACTGTCCACAGTGTGAGGGTCTCCAAGGGCCATAGAGATAAAGTACAAGGTCTCTGGATAGGGATAGTTTCAATCAATTGTTTTACTTAGGCCTGTAGTGAATTGTCAGGAGATAGAATCTTTGCACACTTTAGAGAAATGAGATTAACACACCTTCTATGGAAGGATGAAGAAATAGGCCACAAAAAATGAAGAAAAAAATGTTTTAACTGAGACATGATTTTTTTCTGAAGTCATTGATCTTATGTATGTATTTGATAGAATTACTGTCTTGGGAAAATGTACTTTTACTGGTGCCAGTATCGATCTATTAAAATATATAACTTAAAATATGGTATCAATATGGTATGTTGATTCACAGCAGTGTGTGTGTGTGTGTGTGTGTGTGTGTGTGTGTGTGTGTGTAACTTGGATACTTTGAAGATGTTGGGACATAAAGTAAAGCTTTTTGACTGCTATGGCATATCAAGGCCCTTTGGTAAGCCCAGATGGATATATATATATATATATATATATATGTATATATATATATATATATACATATATATATATGTATATTATATATATGTATATATATATACATATATATATGTATATATATATATATATATATATATATATCTGAGGAAGGCTTGCTTTGAGTCTGTGGGCTTGCCTTCCATTGCCTGGTTTTATCTTTATCCCATTACACAAACCATTTCATTTTCCCCATGGTCTACTGTGAAAATAGCTGGTGCCTGACAAAAAGCACTTAAAGGAGAAAGCTAATTTTGGTTTATATTTTGAGGGTATAGTCCATCACAACAGGAAAGTCCTGGTGGCAAGACCCTGAGGCATCTATTCATACTGAATGCAGATCCAGGAAGCAGAGAGAGATGAATTGCTGTGCTAGCTATCCTTTTCATTCTTATGGGGTCCAGGACCTAACCCAAGAAATGACATTGCCCACATTCAGAATGGATCAGTTAGCCTAGCAGGCATGGCTAGCAGCTTCCCCAGTCTAGATCACCCCACCCAGATGTGCCCAGAAGCCTGATTCCTATGTATTGTCACTGTAGATCCTGTCAACTTGACAAACAATATTACCCATCACATTTGGAAAACACTTACAATCCTGTCTTGGATTTTGGATTGTTTCCTATTGTTTGCTGAGTTCCTGTCAACATATCCTATCAGAACATCCTTAGCTTGCCTCTTACAATTTATTCTGATCCTACATAGTGATATCCAGAGCGCATGAGAGCACTCGCTGACACTAGAATGACTTAAGTTTCTCAGTGTTTCTGATTTTGTACGGTCCTTTTTGTATACTCACTGCCACCTGCCTTGACTACGATTCTTGAGGCATTCTCTGGTTTGTGAACTTTCTTATTAATATTTAAGTTAATATATCTTTTAAAGATATTATGTGTTGTGTATGTACATCCGTGCATGAGTGTATACATGCCATGGCACATGTGAAGAGGTCAGGGGTCAAGTTTTAGAAGTCAGTTCCCTTTTCTACCATCTATGAACTATCTCCTTATTCCTGAGTCAGATTGTTTATGTCACTGGTCATAGTTTGTGGAGATATGGAAAAGAACCAGGAACCCAAGACTTATTTGTTCCTTCTAACATAGTGCATATCATCACTTTGTCATCACCTGCCATTTTGATAGAAGATCCTGAATTGTATGCAATTAAATATTAGACATTCATCCCAGTATCTTTTATAAAGGACCTATCAGAGCTGTCCCTGTTTGGTGATTTCATTGTCAAACTCGAGTTGACCTTCCAGCCTTGTCTGTATCAAGTAGCCCTTCACAATCTCAACTGATGGGTTTGTTCCCATTTGTCATCAAGGACTGGGATTTTTTTCCCAGTTATTTTCTTTGTTCAAATTTATGCACCCACAAGTAGATGTGAGCTTCTAAGTTGTCCACTGCTCCTTATTTTAGAATAAATTTCTGGCACAAGTATTAATAGAATGTCTCATCAAGTGACTGAGGGTAGATTCATGGTAACACTTCTGCTTCCTGACAACTTACTTTCTATTTATTAACGGCCATCCAAGTGAATACTTAAAGGGAAAAATGGTATTGATTGATGTTCTTAGCGACATGCAAGTTTTAATATATCAGAAGCTTTTTATGGGGGGAGGTCCATTTAAAAATAAATGGAGCCAAGCATGATAGTACATCTGTAGTTCTGTAACCTCCAAATCTTAGCACTTGTGTGGGTGAGGCTGATGGACAGAAGCTCAAAGCTGGTTTGGCTACATATTTAGATCTCCTGTCATCACAAAACAAGGAATTATTTTGTTCATCACTTGTTAGCTTAAAAGAAATTGGTAGGCATGGAAAGACTCATTGGTACAACACTTGTTGGGTAAACAGGAGGACCAATTTCAATCCCCAAAGCACGCAAGTGTTCACACATTGGTAGTGAACATTTCATACCCCAGAATTCCTATGGTGGGCGGCAGATAGGAGGCAGAGACAGGGAAAATCTGAGCAAGCTCCACTGTCAGCTTTCCAGACATAGGCAGCAGCAAAAAGGAGACTATCTCAAATAAGGTGAAGGCAAGAACAAAAACCTGAGGTTTTCCTCTGGCCTCCACATATGCTCATGGCTTGCATGTAGCCACAGTGAACATGAACAAGCACACATGCAAACATACATACACATAACATGAACAAACACAAAGATAAGAATTTTCAAAAGATAATAACTGATGGACAGATATTCCAAAGCATTATTTATAGCTCGTTCTCTTCTCTAGAAGTTGTAAGACTCCATACTCAACACTATTTTTAAATATTTATATCATCAATTTGAGAATTGGAAGCACAAAAGTAACATGAGTTGAGGGAGATTTCAGGAACTCACAACCTAGGTTTTTGTTTCTCGTTGTTTGGTTTGTTTTGTTTTTTTATTCACTAGGCCTTTTCTTAGGATACAAAATTCAAGTCATCACTATTACCAACTCCTTACGCATTTGTATGCTTCTGCTATCCATGGTGTAATAAGGACTTCTTTTTAAAAATTTTTATTTAGTCTTATATTTAATGACTCAATTCACCAAGTTGCAATTTCCTTTATTTTCAGGAGAAAATGTATTGAAAGCAGAATATCTTCTCATGTTGCTCAAATTATTAGCCAATCCTTTCTATTATTCTTAACAAAAGGCTTAAAATTAATGTAGAATAATAAAATTTCATTTGTTTTTTTGCTACAGATAAATATAATATGAAATATAGTGAGAGAGGTCTCCTGGGAACTCTATGGCAATACCTACTCAGGATTAATTTTATAGACTTGGGAGTAGTGCTTACTTTTAGGAAGTAGGACTCTCACATTTTATTTCTGTTTAAGTGCAGTGAAAATCATAATACTGAGACTTCTATCTCATTTTCAAATTGTGCTTTTGGATATCACTATATAGAATATATTCTTCTAAATTCTCCTAAATGGAATTTCAAATTAAGTTTGCAAGAGAGGATCTTTTTTGACTAGTAAGCTCTGTTTTCAGAGATGTGAGAGTCACAGCCAAGCAGAGCAGACAGTTGCAGTATCCCCCACATCCACCTGCCCCTCCCCCTGCGGTCCTCTTCAGTGACACATGCGCACTATGGGATGCACTCTCTAGAACTGAGGAACCTGACCTGCTGCATCATTGGCATGCCGACTCTGTAGTTGGTATCAGGTGTCATTCTTCATGTACATTTCAGGGGATTTGTGAGTTTTGACACAAAGCTGAGCTCATGTCCCCTGTGTCCTGCCTGTCATCCCCTCCTTTACTGTTAATCCCCAGTGACTAGTGATGGTCTGACCGTCTCCATGGTTTAGTAACCCCTGGCGACCAATGATGGTCTGACCATCTCCATGGCTTAGTTTTTTTGCGACTACTTAATAGAGTCATCATCACTCAGTGTGCAATGCTTTCAGAGTGACCCCTTTCACTCCACAACAGTGGTGGAAAGTCTTCTATCTCCTTTAAGGTCTTAGTATCTTAAAAGACATTGGTTTTATCACGATTTAGTTTTGTATGAAGCAGTCAAGCTATCTCCCAAAGTATGTTCATTCTCACCTGTAACGAATCAAAATACTTTTGGTACTTGATTGAATGATATGATGTTTGTCAGTATGATGGATTTAGATTTTCACTAGTCTCTTAATTGAATCTTATTACTTTAATTTTTATTTCTCTAACAGTGTGAGATGGTGAGCATTTTTTTTTTGACATGCTCACTTGGAATAATGTGACATGGTCATCTTGAGTAAGGTATCTATTTAAGTTTTTTTGCCCTTAAATATCCTTGACCAAAAAAAATCCTTTTATTAAACCTGAACACTTACCTTATAAAACATGCCAATCTCAATGTACAAACATGTGGAATCCTCTGCTTTAGTCTCTATGGATCTTTGAAGTGTGTAATGTCTATAAACTGATCAATAATGTTCTGATTTGCCTGCCTGGGTAGGAGAGGGAGAGGACCATGGTTCCCAAAGATGTCTCTGCTCTGTGTCCCTCCCATCACTCTAATTGGGCATGGGTTTTACCTTGTGACCTTGCTGTTATGATGAATTGAAGAAGAGGAGGTGACTTTTCAGTCTTATTCCCTCCTCGATTTTTGTTAGGAACTGTGGCGACCTCTAGGCTTCACACATGCTGGACAGGAAACTGTAATTCCCGTGGGATATTTTTAGTTCTTCCAAAAATGATTGTTGGTGAGAACCTAGTTTTTTTCTCAGTAACTCTGTAGGAATTTTCTCATATAGCGTTTTCAATATATAATCTGAGGATTTTGCTCAGCATCATAGGCCCAGGGTAGTGAATGATCTGTACAAAAGCAGAAACTCTAACTGTAATCATTATTAGAAAGTGTCATTAAAATATCTGACAGGTATCAATCATATATAAATATAGGACAAACACATACACACACACACACACACACACACACACACACACACACACACACACACATATATATATATATATATATATATATATATCCCCATAGAAAAATGGCAAAGATTGATTTTTCATAATAATGAAATATTTAATATGAAGTCATTGACTACTCTGCAGTGGAGAGACATGTATTTGGTCCTGGCTTTCTTGTCTGGCAAGAATGGTAAATACTTTAGTATAAGTATTTAGAGAATCTTCTAGTATGTGGAAATCTTAGGTCATGCCCTGATTAGACATCATTACAGGTATCTCTGCAACACCATGATAATTGAAAACATCCATTGAGAGTCTACTGGAAGCAGTCTAGCAGATTCATTGCAATGGTTGTAAGTGTAATGCAGACCATAAGCTGCTGGATCTTTGCCTGCAGGGGTTTTAGGCTTGTCTTCCTTAAATTTTAATAGTAACTTGTATATCTGCCAGGGAGTGTTTGTGACATTGCTCACTCTCTTGGATGAGGAATAGACCTGACTCTCCTACACATTCTTAGTGTCAACTTAGATAGAAAGTTGGATTTCTATTCTCAACCTTTGTTTTTCCTTTTTAAAAAATGTGACTTGACTCTTTTTATACATCAAATTTTAAACTATCACACATTTCTTTTAATTACACAATGATTACAACTTGTATAAACAAAAAATAAAGTGAGAAAATATGCCAAAACAAAACTGTCAGTCCACATCCATCAGCTCCACGTCAAAGTGTATCATTTAGCAAGGACTCTCTGTGTCTTCTTCCCTGCTCTTCCACAGAAGAGTGCTCTAGAAATTATAGTAAAATCTTCTCATATAAAATCAAGACTTTCCAAGGCTTCTTTATGACCTGATACTTTACCTGCCATTAGTGACTGTTCTTGTCCAATCTTTTGTCACTTAAATTAGTTAAGGTATACATGAAGTTGAACAATTATCTGACCTAGGATTCTTGACATGGGTTTGGTCACAACAGAGTTTGGACTCACTGTCATAAGTCAACATTGCTAGTTCTAAGTGGGTTAGCAAGGGAAAGAGTGAAAGGCTGTTGTCTGGGGACATGGTTGATGATGATGTCTCTTTTATAAAGGAAAATTCATGAAGCATAAAAAGATTTTGCTTGTGTTATTTCTATTTTTAATAGAAAAATGTGAATGGGGATATGGAGTTTAGGACCAATAAATGTCATGTGAGTTTGTTGATTGAGTCACACCCTTGGGATGTCCAGTTTGAGATAGGAGAGGAGGTTGTCGCTGAAGATACAAAGTTTAGTGTTGGAGTATCACTGACAACTGGGCTGGCCTGTGTGTTTTCCAGCAGATAACTCTTATGTGGGGGTGACTAATGGGTGCTGTGGATGTTAGTATCCCTAGTCCCCTAGGATCAGTGGCACTGTTCTACTTTTATGACACTCAGAACTTTTCGTTTTCCTCTGCCTTCTTCACCTCCCAATTCCCAAAAGCATTGGGTGGTGTCTAGAACAAGGTCATGATGAGGATTAGTTGTGACCTCCAACTTTGCCCCCAAAACACAGAATACAGTGCATATATGCAATTACAAGTTTTTAAATACATAGTAAGAAGTGATATTTATGTCTCCTAGTAGACAGAAGTTAAAACAATACCCTACTTATTAGTAATAGAACATAGCCAAACTATTTCAGCATGTAATTAATTTAAAAATAAAGGCATTTGTAATTCTTTCTTATGCTAGTCAAAATCCAGTGTGCGTTTTGCATATACAGCATACTTCTAGCTTGACAAGTTGTATTTCTGGTTGTTGATGGTTGTCTTCCATTCCCACCTCTGCTTTAAACATACAATTTCCAAACTTGTCATTCAGAAAGACTATACAGAACACTTGCAAAGTGTACATGGGTTTTGACTAACAGACAGTGTTTCTAATTAAACCATTAAAATATAAGCAGGTTTATATTTCAGTCCATACTGTGAAATCTTTCATATAGATGGCCTTGGCTTTGAAGAAACACAAAGTATAAACATGTTGTGTGGAGCTATGTGGTAGAGGCTGGAATAAGAACAGTTTTGGCTGGTTCTGGGTTGTCAGTGTAATTGTCACTTTGTTGGTTTGGGTAACTGGAGTTACTTCATTCGGAACCTTCTTGTTTGTTTTGCTTTGTTGTGAGGCTGACTTAAGAATTCTCATTGGAGATCCACAGCCAAGTACTGAGCCAAACTCCTAGAATCCAGTTGTAGAGAGGGAGGAGTGATGAGCAAAGGGGTCAAGACCATGCTAGGAAAACCCACAGAAACAGCTGACGTGAGCAAGTGGGACCCCAGACTGACAGCTGGGGAACCAGCATAGGACCATAAGACAGTACCAGACCCACTGAATGTGGGTTGTCAGCTAGAAGGCCTTAGCTTCCATGGGACCTCTGACAGTGGAACCAAGTATTTATTCCTAGTGCAAAAATGGGCTTTGGGTACCCATTCCTTATGGAGGGATACTCTCTCAGACTAGATACAGGTGTAGGCCCTAGGTCCTGTCCCAAATGATGTGACAGACATTGATGATCCCCCACGGGAGGCCTCACTCTCCCTGAGGAGTGGATTGGGGGTGGGATAGGGGTTGCGGCAGGGGATGGGAGGACAGGAGGGAGAGGAACTGGGATTGGTATGTAAAATAAGATAATTTTTAATTTAACTAAAAATTAATGAAAGAAAAAGAATTCTCAAAGCTCTCTCCATGTAAATAAATCTACTGTTCCTATCTCCTTACAAGATCCTCCATTTCCCATGGCTGAACTAGTAAGCACATTCCCAGTCCCTTTCTGGAATCTTTGCACTGGCTTCATGGGAATACGTGGATATACAGGGAGGGTGGGGGAAATGTTATAAATTAATAGCAGCTGCATTTTGCATTTGGCTATTATTATTCTTCATATGAAGCATTATTGTTTATTCATATTGAGGTGCCATTTGTATTTTTTTATTGGAGAATATAAATCAATATAAAATTAAGATTTGGGACCGGAGAGATAGTTCAACAGTTAAGAGTACTTTCTATTCTTGCAGAGGACTTGAGTTCAGTTCCCAGTCCCCATGCCTGGTGACTCACAGTGGCCTGTAATTCCAGCTCCATGGGATCGTGACTTCTTCTGGCCTCTAGGCAATCACACACATGTGCACAGACACAGACACACACAAAGAGAAACATGCATACAGACATGCATACCTACATTATTGAAAAAATGTTTTAAAAGAATACACACAAATGAATATACATACATATAGATATATATGGCAACACACACACACACACACACACACACACACACACACACACACACACATATATATATATATATATATATATATATATATAGAGAGAGAGAGAGAGAGAGATGACAAAATTCTTTTCTTAAGCATCCAAAGGGTAAAATGTGTATCATTACTGACATTGATATTGGAGATAAGATGAAAATAGATACTCAACTCTATTACATAAAGGTTCTTTTTGTCTACATGCTTGCTAGCCTTTTGTTGTTACTAAATTATTTTTGTTCTTCACAAATAGAGAGAACAGTTATTCCTTCACTGTTAGACTGCCTATCATTTTCAGGGTCTTGGGGATGTCATATAACCTCTCTGAAAATTCAAAATGAGTTTCTTTATAAATTGTATATAGTAAAATAAGTTATTTGGGTATTAAAAGACTAGAACAACGCTACAAAACTAGTTCTCTGTTTTGTTTATTGGTGTATTTTAAATAGCTGAGCACATGCCTGGCACTCATCATGTTTTGAGTGAGTCAACAAGCATACATGAATGACGTGGTCAGTGTAACACTGATGAAACAGTACCTGGAACATGTTGAGCAACAGATGTTCCTGCTTTTGATTAGGAAGTGCTATCATTATATTGTAGTTGTGTTGCAAATGACCTCTCTAATTATTCATGGATGGGTTCTTTCCCCTGCATTGGCCTCTTTGCCTACACTTGTGATTCCCAGTTCTGGTTCTTGGGATGGTACCTATTGTACCCAAGAAAGAGACTCAGAGCACGAGTCCCATTATGCTGATATCTTTGTGATTATTGCCTCCTCCTGTTTTCTGTATCTGGACTCTTCTGGAAATAGTTCCTGAGCATTAGCCTTCCCAGTCCTGTTTCTTTAAGGAATCTTGGTTTTGGCCTACTTTCCAGGACCTAGCTCATTTTCTATCTGCTTTACCAAATATCAAGGCCATTTGTTAGTGCTTCCTCCTGCCTTGACACTTGGACTCATACACTGGACATCTATGTGGAATACCAATACCCATGTAGGAACCCTTACAGACCCTGCTGGTGGTGACTTGACACTTCTTTTGTCATGGTATTTTCCAAGTTTCTATTGATTCCTAGTCTTCAGTCCCTAACTCACCCCTTTATCACTCATAGGTGTTCTATGATTTGTTAATAGGGTAGAAAAGGGATGAGGTGATTAAAACAGAGTGGCTGTCCTCACTGCATCCTTATGACAGGATTTGCCCAATCTGAACCCGAAGTGTGTTCTTTAGCATACAAAGGACAGAAATGTCTTCCTGTGAGATTTGTATTAAGGCTGATATAGGCAGGGCTACTTGGAAAATCAGACACAATTTTAACCACCTTCTGCATAAGGAACCAAAGGGAAGAAGGCATGCACTTGTATGTGTGTGTATCACAGTGATAGGTTTGCACGGTGAGATGTGAGCTGTCAGATGATTTTGTCAGGTGTGAACATCATATATATATATATATATATATATATATATATATATATATGTGTGTGTGTGTGTGTGTGTGTGTGTGTGTGTGTGTGTGTGTGTGTGTGTGTGTCCAAACAAAGAAGGCTACATCCTCATTAAGTGCTCTAACCTTCAGGACCTACATTGTGCTGTGAATGTGGTCTGCAAGATGTTATGTGGTCTGTCACATTACTGAGGCCCTTGACAATTACATTTAAGACTCCAGTTCAAGTTGAATTGGTTGCTTTTTTAAAAAAAAGCATCTATTTGCAACTCAAATAAGAACTTCTGTTTTTCACAGCTGGGTTAGCAACTGTTACTTATAGGAAACACTTCTAAATAGTTTTGTAAACTGTGTATTGTCAGGCTTAGCTCTTCAGGAGTGCAGGCTGCAGACTGGTCCTCACAGTGGTTGTGCAGCACACATGTAATTGAGGTAGTCCTTAGAAAATAAATCATTCCTTATGCTTCAGTATGTGATTTGTGTGGAAGCATTTTGGTTTTGAGTGAGGAGACAGGCTTTTTTCAGAGGAATGTACTCACAGGTCGTGGGAATCACCATCAGATTTCTAGTTGAGGCTTCCAGTAGAGAGCTCATAGTTCTGTAAGTGAAATATAGTTGTGTAAATAAAATTGAATCACAAGCCAGTCATGTTGTCATACACTTGCAATTCCAAAAGTTGGGGGCAGGGCGCTAAAGCATAAGGATTGCAAGTTCTAGGCCAGCCTTAGCTGCATAGCAATACTCTATCTCCAACAAAACCAAAACAAACAAAACCAAAAATGCATGCTTGTGTGTGTGCATATTTATATTCATTAATATGGCACCTTTCTCAATACTGCAAAGGAATGAAATGTGGGAATCTGGGCTAGAAGCAAGAAGGGCAAAGCATCCGTTTCAAATGCTTGTTCTGTCTCTTCAGGTATGTTGGGTATTAATATGTCCTCTACAAAACTGAACTACCAATGAGGATGTGGGAGCATTGTGAAATGCACACTTACTCTTAATCTCAACAATTACAAGTGAAATGTGATTCCAGTGAGCCTATTTCCTGCCTACAAGATACATAATACGATTTTACCCTCATATTGTGATAATAGAAAGCAAGCCACCAAGAAGGTTTTTTAAATAACATTGCAGATGGGATTACACAGAGTTCCCGGATGCTGAAACCAGGATGGGACCAAGTGGCTAAATGAAGTCTGGGGCATTTACAGATCAAGATATAATCTCAGTGAGCTAAAAATATGTTCGAACAATTTCACAGGAAGAAGTGTGAACCAGCTTTGAAACAAGAAGCTGATTCACTTAATAGTATTATTCCCTAACGTACTGATGCTGCCAGTCACCAACGTTTCTCGTTAGTCCCCTGACTAAGCCAGCTGAACCTTGGGGGGAACCCGGACTCAGACTTCGAAACCCCTTTCATTGGACCGTCAATAAGATGCTCATTTTTTTTTTTTTTTGCATTTGTGACTAGGTTGCATGTATTGATGAGGGAGATAAACAGGCAGGAAAGTCCATAAATGGGTGTCATTGAGAAGGGCAAAGTTAGGGTTACTCACTGGGTTTATGCACTGTGTCATTGACTAACGGTGGGACTTCAGGAATTTTTATTCCTTGCTTCTCTGATACAGGAGCCTTAGACAGTGGTAGCATTCTCCTGTGTCTGCGTGAGCATTAAATGAGCATCATTAAGCACAGATCTTAGCACAGAATTTGTTCTATAGGAAAGATGAAATAGAAGACATTCCAGTTGTTATCAAAATGAGGAGGAAATGCTTGTCTCATTCTGCTATGGGATGTGTTACATTTCAAAAGCTGTTTGAAAGTGTTGCCTATTCACAAGTGCATTGGAACCCAGTAGGTGTTACTACTATGAGACCTTTACCCAGAAACAGAAGAGGGCCTCATGGATTCGCTTGAGTCTCAGCAAAGATTTCGGAATTGTTGTCAACCTATTAGTTGAATCAGCACATCTGTGGTAGGATTTAAGAAAGCAAATACTGTTGTTATTTTTTCTTATATTTTAGTAATGTGATAGAAGTGAGACAAGGAAGGAGAGATCACCTCCTCTGAGGTATTCTTTAATGCAGAAACTCAAGTTCCTTGTAATCTGATTCTATTGGCTTGGGTACCCACTGGATGGTACTGTGAGCCATCTACGATGCTTATCTCGAAAGCCGTAAAAGTTTGCTATAAAGGCATGCCAACAATCTGGTACAGTGCAGCCTGAGCCACTCATCCATCCCTGACATCACTTTTTAAATGACATGGGCACCAGACTGAGGTCTCATCACCCACAGCCATACATATCTTGAAGAAGATATGTATATTTAAACAATTATTTCTTGTATCGTCAGAGAATAAAACAAATATCATTAGGAAATTTCTGTTTATGAAGTTTAATCTAACATAGAAATTAAACAGCTCAGTACTGACTGGCCAGGCCTTTATTATTCTAGTTGACTCATAGCCAGGAGGAGAAGAAAAACCCTGCATCGGGGGGGTGGGGGGGGGTGGTAAGAGTACAGGTTGTAGAGGCTGACCAGAGTCACCTGCATTACATGGATTTCTGAATCACTGTCACTGAAGATCAGTCCTTCTTGCTGGATATCAATTCTGAATATTTTGCGGCATTTATACCTGTCACCTCGGCACTTCTCATCTGACTTCTGACCAAGAAAACTACTGTGTGTTGGAATACTGTCATTCATCAGTCTTACTTGGCATGTGGGAATATCCAAAGTCACATTCTCATTAAGTTCGCTTGGATTTGTATAGTAGCCAACTAACAAATTTTGTGGTACTTTTTGGACTAATTGATAAAATCCACTTAAATTTTGAGTATACAATTATATATGAATTGTATAAATTAGAATTCTTAGGAACCTATAATATCAAAAGGTTGATTACAACATAAGCACACAAATAGCACCAGGACCCCCAGAGTGGTGGTGGTATCATTTTATTGAGTCCATAGCAGATATGTTTTAATTGAGGTCATAGCAAGACATGTCTGACAGCAACTGCAAATTGTCAGAACCTACTGCATATTTGAAATCTACGGTCAACTGACCTCTTATGTTCCTAATCTTATTTACTGAATGAATCCACCAGTATTTCGAAGCGTAGTATTGTCAGTGCGGTCTGACTACTTTAAACGGCATCTCCTCCCCTGGTTACTTTCCTGATGTTTGAACAAGATGCAGCTCAGAGTGCTTCTAAGTCTGTTCATTGGGGTTAGAATCCTGGGTGCGGAAGTGAATATGCTTCATGTGTGTGCTGCAATGTGTCTGCACTAGTTATCAGTTACTGCCCTGACTGAAAGAACTTGGCCGTGTTCCCAGCGGTGCGCACTGCTGTTTACAGTGTTTCTTATGGTTATGGCTGGGCATGGTCCTGGAAAAGCAAAGGGAGATAATCCCTAGGAAAACCACTTCATTAAAATAAATAAATAATAACCGTGGGGTCATTTTCACTTATATGAATCTAAAATGTACACTTTGACTTGACTGTAGAATTTCAAGACCAACAATGGAAAAAAAATGTGAAAATACAGTGATTTCAATGTGCTAAATGGAACAGGGATCCAGTTGAGTTTTCATGACTTACCAGCTTTTAACTTCAAAACTCTGGCTGGCTTGCAATTTTTAAACTGACTAGTTTATCCCAGCTAGTGGGGACAATGGTTAGAGTACAGCAGCTGTAAATTGGTCCAGAGCACGAAAAGGGACATTAGCCTCTAATCAGATAGTAACAGTTCATTAATCCTTCCTTTCGTGCAGCTCCAGTCCTCTCTCCAGCTTGCCCAGGCTTCCCCTATAAGGCTTCCTCTAGCCTTCTCAGCTGGGCAAGGCCTGCTCCAGGGTGGGGAGCACTGTCAAGCTCATCCTTCACTGTCTACCAACCAGGCAGCCTTGGGAAGCTTTGTTAAGGGGCAGAGAGTGGCAGAGCTTCAGGGAGAAGCTGGCAGAGTGGTAGAGAGCTGGCTGGCTGCAGCAAGGCATCCCCCAGAGTAGCTGGTAGCACTGCAAAAGGGGCAACAAGTGACAAGGCTAAGAACGATGCCTCATGTGTAAACAACCTCAGGCCTGAAGAAAAGATTTAAGTTTTGCAGAAGTTAGCTGACTTCACCAGCAAGGCTTGGCAATATTCTAGCTGCTTTTGTTAGGGTCTACTAGAATGAGAAATAACCCCACACAAAAAAAAGGACAATGTTGTAAATTTCCAAGAGGAAAATATGACAGGAAATTGTAATAGTCTAGGGGATGTGAACTTTCTCAATGTTTCTTACAACTAAGGGGAATTAGTATATTTTCCTGTTCCTTCATGTTGATTTCTCAGAGAAAATATTTGTGATGAGAGGACCTCTAGGTTGTACTTCTTGGAGGATCCCGTAGAGCCAGGAACTGCGCGTCCCTGTACCTCATGCGCACTGTCGGTAGAATTCGGTAACAAAATATCCAACTGTGATTTGTTGGAAGGGAGTTTTTATTGAACTGTTTTCATGAAAATCAGCTGCCTGAAAACTAAAAATAATATCAAACTCTGGAAATAATACTAAACCTTTGTCATCCTATAGGCAAATATTTAGGAATATATATATATATATATATATATATATATATATATAGAGAGAGAGAGAGAGAGAGAGAGAGAGAGAGAGAGAGAGATTTGGTATAATCGCCAACTAACACATTGTGTGATACATTTCTCATTAACTAATAAAATTCACCCGTAAGAAACAAGTTATACACACATGTGAGAATGTGTATTTATATTTGTGTAATATACATTTATACATGTATATGTAAAATACTTTTATCACACACATACACACATACACACACATATGTATACCCCTTTGTAAGAGCCCTTTGGTGTCATGTTACCTCCGTAAGGCCACTGGGCAAAGTGATAACTCTGAAACCTTACGTTCAACCATGCCAGCTTCTGAGTTTAGGTTGTCATATTGAAACACATTTTATAATGAGTCTAGTTTGGGCCCCTCTGATTGCCTTTGTAGCTGGCTGATGATGAAACTATCTAAAGCAGAGAGCACTAGTGAAATATGAACTTGATTTCATCTTCTCATCAACACCAAAATCTGTTATGCCACTTTCAATGTGGCAGCCCTTTCAGAGGTAGTAAACCGAGCCAAACATGTATGAGAACCATAACAAAGTGTTTCTTATTGATGACTTTCAGCTATTCACTTTTAAATTAAAACTTGTGTTGGTTGTTTTAAAATAGTTCTTGGGGGCTAAACGAATCTAGGATTCATATTCCTTTGTCTTCATATTATTCAGGCTTCAAGAGTACAAAGATTATTTTTGTCTGATTTTTTCATATATGGATGTCTGTACACAGTACAGCCTGTAGAAGTAAGGCCAAAAGAACAAACTTGGTCTTGTATTTCTTCCCACTATTGAGAAGGTGTGATAAATTTTCTAGCCCCATATAAATTAATGTAATGTTTCCACACTGCAGTTTATTACAGCCTGACCTCCAACCCAGAGGTCAGACAGTCACATTGATTCAGTCAACTTCCTAGTCATTATTTCAAATGAAAGTTCAGATGGGGGATAATTGGTTATGCTGATATTCTCATTTAATTATGCTCCGTTCTTACAGAATTAGGTTAGCAGTACTGAAGGGATGGCAATGAAGGAAGACTACCTGAGGGTGTCCTCTTCTGGTGCTTCCGAATTGAGTCTTGCTCTCTTCTGTTCACAGAATCACAACACCCTTGAGAACAGAATGCTAATGCTCGATGGGATGCCGGCCGTCAGAGTCAAGACAGAGCTTTTGGAATCTGAACAAGGGGTAAGCAGAGCTCTCCACAGATGCCCCCTCCTTCTCATGTCTGGTCTCTTCACTTCCAGGGCAGCATTATCACTTTTGTCCCATGCCTACGAAATCACCTGAGTTTGCTTCTCACCCACTTGCAACCTTAGACATCAGCATCCCCTTTGGAGTGGACAGTGTTCTGAACTAAGACTTCCTGGTGACCTTAGGAGACCCCTGTTCCTGAATTAAAATTGCTGCCTGGAAAGCTGCTGACATCAAAGTAAAGAGAAAGTATTTAAAATAAGATGAGAATATAACTCCTCAATGTGAAGTTCTAAATTAGGAAATGGCAGCGAACAGGCATAGAAATATTATTTTTAGTTAAATAGATTTCTTTTTGTTATGTTTGTATCTAGCTCTCCTCCCCATTTCTAAATTGTTACCAGTTCTAGGAGATGGTTGATGAAATCAGGAGAGTTATTGTGAAAAGTACTCAAAAGCAAAAGGAACACAATCTAGCAATACATAGCTAAAGTCATGAACAAATTTAAGGATACTGAAAACAGTGTCTAGGAACACACATTTCATATGAGAGTACATAGGCTATTTTATTATTGCTAACATTTAAACCTTTGCTAATCAAAAGACATAAATCCCATATAATTCATTACAGTGTGTGTCCGACCATGGGATTTATAGAAAAATATCACAGTTTCCCTGTGTGCACACTGGCTACATACC
Organism: Cricetulus griseus; assembly: GCF_003668045.3. Lineage (NCBI taxonomy): Eukaryota > Metazoa > Chordata > Mammalia > Rodentia > Cricetidae > Cricetulus > Cricetulus griseus. The sequence continues at coordinate 251,917,397 of NW_023276807.1, read as the reverse complement.
TTATGACATTTCCACTATGTAGATAGAACAAAACGCTAACTAAAGGACATAAATAAATTCATAATTTTTGCTTACTAATGTTTGTCCTAATAAAAGAAATCAACACTAAAATTTAGTAGTTTTGTTTGTTTCCAAAGAAATTTTAAATGTAAATAACATTTCAAAAACAAAAAGGATGGAAATGAGTGTGGTTAAGTCCATCTGGGACCTCTCTTGGGCCTAATGTCTTAATGTTTCATCGTCTTGGTAATGACTGCTGAGGTTATGGACCTGTGGTAACCCCCGAGTTTTTTCTCTTACTTCCACTTTCCTTTGCATTACCTGGCCATGCACAGCACCTCAACCTCATTTCTCCTTCTCAGTGCAAGCCTGTTTTGAAACAGGTTCCTATTACGGCAGAGGATGTCACTTCATCTTTGTATCTGGCATTGATTTTTGTAATCCAAAATGAAGTGTCCAGAGAATGTCCAAGACTTACAATTCCCAATCTCTATGCTGGAATAAGAACTGCTCAATGCTGAGAGAGCAGAGCATCGTGAAAGGAAAAGAATACACAGTCACCAGTGTTACCTCCTCTTAGACAAGCTTTCTATGTCTGTGGGAAACTCATGTGCTCATCTGTAGTTTCCAGTCAGGCTCGTTAGGCTGCCCTCCCAAACATGCAGTTAGCTCTAACCTTGATAGCCTAGCAGCAGGAAGGGTTTGCACCATTTCTTTAGCATCCTATTCTCTCAATTCATTTCATAAAATCATAACTCTTGTCATGAGTCTAGTAAAACGAATGCTATGTAATCTTTCCATATCATAATATGGGAGAGAGAGCCTTTTCTTACTATTTGTAAAGGGTATTTCCCAGCAGTCCTTTTATCTCATCGTACTTCCTTCAACATGAACAACAATAAATCTATCGAAACTATATATGTTACAGAAAGGCAAAAACTACAGAAACTCACAAGCTATGGTGTGGACCAGGGGTCAAAACCAGGGGTCATTGTCACCAGCTAACAATATCCAGGGAATTCTTTTGACTTTTTGGTCATTTTTCACTTTCAAGGTAGCTTTGCATGAAAGACTCAGGGTTTGGGAGAAATTAAGGCCAGTATCCACAGAGTTTACAGTGAGTAGGAATTGCTTATAGAAAGTTCGGTTTGTCCTCAAATATGGATAGGAAAACTTGTGGGTTCCTAATTATTACTTAACTCCTGTTCATTAAAATCTTTTTCTTCTTTGTGAGAGGAGATGATGTTGCTTCTCTAACACTAGTTTAGATTGCAGGTGGTGGAGGGAGATAGAAACTTCATTTTTCTTTAGCTTTGTTGGTTTTCTTAGCTCTATGGCTGGTGTAATCCTCTTTTCTTCTACGGGAAAGTCTCAAGAGAAATGGCCTATTGTATTTAGTGACATGGTTGTGACTGCAACTCTTCAGACAATACAATACTTTGTAGTACTTTAAATCTCCTTAAAGTATATAAAATCAGCTGGGTGGTGGTGCACGCCTTTCATCCTAGCACTCTGGAGGCAGAGGCAGACAAATCTCTGTGAGTTTGAGGCCATCCTGATCTACAAAGCAAGTTCTAGAACAGCCATGTCTACACAGAGAAAAGCAAGTTCTAGAACAGCCATGTCTACACAGAGAAGCCCTGTATCAAGAAGAAGAAGAAGAAGAAGAAGAAGAAGAAGAAGAAGAAGAAGAAGAAGAAGAAGAAGAAGAAGAAGAAGAAGAAGAGGAAGAAGATTTTAGTGATTTTTATTTTAGGACAGTTTACTGGATTTTTCACTAGAAATCATGGTATGAGTTGTATGTATACTGTCTGATTTCTGAATCTCAGACATGCTTTTAGAGGAAGAGTTAGAATTTTGAAGATTTCCTAACTTTTTTCATTTAAAAGCCAACTGAAGTCGGGCGTTGGTGGCACACACCTTTAATCCCAGCACTCAGGAGGCAGAGGCAGGTGGATCGCTGTGAGTTCAAGGCCAGCCTGGTCTCCAGAGCGAGTGCTAGGATAGGCACCAAAGCTACACAGAGAAACCCTGTCTCGAAAAACCAAAAAAAAAAAAAAAAAAAACCAAAAAAAAAAAAAAAAAAACAGCCGACTGAAGTTTAGTTTATCATAAAAATGTAAGCATGTTAGAGAAATTTCAATGAATACTCCCACATGCAGTTATGGGGTCTTGCAAATATCAATTTTTGTTAGTTACTGAGAACAAACACTGAGGAAAGCCTTCTATATGGAAGCAATGGATAAGGAAGCCTAAAGTCGGTATCTTTATTGAATCTGTAACAGCCATGTCTCAAGACACTGCCTTTAAGATGCACACATTAGCCTTAAGACTTTTGAGGAAGAAAGTGGGTTTTTTTTTTTCTAGGCAACATATTAGAGACAACATATGCTTTCTGTTTTGTGTACCATGGTTAGCTGTCTTCTTTCTCTCCTGCTTGTTGTAAATAGTCCCTTGGGTGTTCTGCTATGGACTGGTCTCCTCCTGTCTCCCACCCCTCTCTTGAGCTCATTTCAAGGACTTAAAGAAGATGTAGTGGACAACTTAGCTGAGGGAGACTGTGATTGACAGGTACCTGGCTGAATAAACACCTGAGATCAGCATCTGACTCACCTCAACGTCTTTAAGTTTCACTTCTACACACAAATAGTTTCACTGGTGTTTGACATTAAAATGCTTTCCTGTTCCCATTGGCCATTTCAAATCACAGAATATCAAATAAATAACAAATTTGACCATGATTAAATCTCTCCCTGGGAAGTTCTGTCTGTCATTCACTTAAGGAATTATATGTGTAGATTTTGGTTGTGTTTTGGTTGTGTTTTTGGTCAGAATTCAAGCTCTCGTAGAGCTCAGGGGTTATTTCTTCCATTTCTTCTTTGTATCTCGTATTGGTTCCTAGTATATGACATGTGCTCAGTTAATATTTGATTTGTCCAATGCCTGTCTATTGTAACCAGCATGCTATGTCTATATCTCCAATCAGTTGTTTGCTAGCCTGCTTTGTCCACCTCATATGATAACTGTTAACATAAACATGGTATTACAAATATCGGACACTCATATTCTTGTAGGTAGCAGAGTCTTGTAGCCATGGGAACTGAATAGAAATGGCCACATATAGGCACTACCTAGCTCCTTCTGTTCAGCGTTCCAAGGTTCACACTTTCATTGATGTTGAAGAACAGTACCTTGTCCTGTGACTTCGGTTTCATTCAAGCTTGTCCTAAGACAGGGCATGCTGCTGAGCCGTCTGTAGCAAGGGGATGCACTCTTCTGATATACTTCAGGGGCACAGCGAGGAATGAAGGAATGACTTTGTCTGTGACCTCTGATGCATACACCCTGCTGCTAGAAGAACTTCCCAAGTGCTGGCAGCCTTTGGATGTTCTAACATGTTATTAAGCAAAGGAGGACAGCAGGACGAGAGGTCTAGAACTATCATACTAGCGAGGAGGCTGAGTGTAGTGAAAGGAACAGCCTCAAAGACATGAAATGCCACTTTATTCCTGGCCCCACAGTTTGCCAGCTTGAGGGGCTTGAAGCGGTTCTTTCTCATCTCTGGACTGCTATGTCCTCCCCTGTGGGGGTGCTGCAAGGGAGATCCTGCTTCCCAAGCTTCCTCTGATATCCTGTGATCTGTAAAGGTCAAGGGTGAGGGCAAACATTTCTGATGGAAGATTTAACCACCGTACTCCAAATGAGGCTGCTTGTGTGGGGAAGCCAAACGCAGAGACATTAAAGTGAGTCCTATGTGACTTCAGGTGCTGATGCCACCAGATGCCAGTCCTGTCAGTCACGCTCAGTCTCTCTCAGCCCAGTTGTCCTCAGCTGGGAAGTGGTCTAACACCAGTCTCTCAGTCGCCTCTCTGCCTGCCTGCCTGCCTGTGGTGGGCGCTTAATAAACACTTTCCCCCATAAAGGAAAGAGAAGGCCAATGCTTCCAGTTCAATTGCTGCAATTTTCCTGAGGTTTCGTTTGGTATTTAGTAGAGACTTCAACATTTAAGTTACTCTGTAATTCGACAAATGAATTTCAGGTAAATCTCAAATTGTAAGCCTCCCTCCTGCTCTGGAACGTGATGTGTTGCTCAAGCTAAGCAATGGTTCTCCCAGGTAGATTTATCCTCAATCCTTTTTTTAATTTTCTTTCTTGAGACAAGGTCACACTAAGTGGTCCAAACTGGCCTTGAACTCACTGAGTAGCTCAGGGAGGTCTTGAACTTTCAGGCTGCAGAGTGGCTTGGATGACAGGTCTGCAGCCCCAGTGTTGCCCAGAGCAGAGGTCTCTGTGAGCATGAGTATTCTAGACACAGGGGAGGGAAAAAGGGACAGCATAGTCATGATGATTTCCTTTGAGACGGCTTGTGGGAACTTTTACAGACCTTTCTGCGGGACACTCATAGCTCGGGGCTGTGTGTATTTCTGTATACAAAGACCTGATGAGCTCTGTGCAGCAGCTGTAATGGCGGAGACCTCTTGCTTTATGAAGCTCATTACTCCTCATCATCTCAGCCCAGGAGCTCATGAATAAGCAGGGCTCCATAAACAGTGACTCATTCAGACACTGTTGTAGGCAAGAGCCTGTATTCCACACTGCACGCGGGAGAGGATGTTGCGACTGATGCTGTTCTGAAAGAGATTGCAATCCTTTTACTGTGTAAAGAAATACAGACAGATGCAAGTACTGTAGCTGAACATGGAGAGACCAGCTATGGAATGCTTATTTAAAGCAGGAAATCACATTGCAATTCAGCAGGAGTAGGGAAGAAAACAACCAACAACAATGCCCACTTTTTTCCCTTGGTTAATGTCTTTGTTTAATTTTACATTAAATTTTGAATGTGCATCTCTGTGTGGAGGCTTAGTTAGATATGGTTACTTTAATGACTTCGTCAAAAGTGAAGAGTAGACATTTATTAAAAATGCCACTCGTGTTGCCCTTTAACGGGGCCTCATTATTTCCCCTCCCACTGTGGAACATGGGCTGCCGTTGCTGGTAAATTGGTAGAAATATCTTAGAGATATGAAATTACTGATCATTTCATATCCTCTGATGACCCGCCGAGGAGATCTTTTGATCTGGAGTGAAATATTGGCGTGTTAGCAACATGGCTTCAAAGCAGGGCACACATGGAAGCTGTGATCTTGTTAGTGTGAGAAGTCAAGGGAAAAGAAATCTATGCCTACAGAATTCATGTTTTTAGGGAAGAGATATCCTCTACTAGAGATGCAGAGTTGGTCTGAATTTAATAATGTCAGAATGGCCAATAAATGTATTAATAGAAAGAATTGAAAAATCAATGAGCTGTGATAGTAATTACAGATAGCACCCAAGGGAAATATAACGGAAGCACAAATCCTTCCCCACAGGGCCTGCCCTGGGCACAGGGTGAAGTTGGCAATTCTGCCCTTCCTCCTTCCCTTTTGCTAGGGTCTTTCTCCTTCACCTTTATTCTTTTGTCACACCCAGGCCCGTGCTGCCACCCTCCCATTATGCTATAATGGCTCAAGATTCCCACAGATGACCACTTGTCAGACTCATTAAATGAGGGGAACAGAAAGTGTGATCTGAGAGATATTTGCATTTTTATAGGGTCAGTGAATTATAAAAAGGAGTATTTTTTAAAGAAATCGCATGCTTTTAGGAATTTCAGGATTTCAAATACAGGCAAATTAACCTTCCCAGAATTTGGAGCTTGTGTAAGCTCGTGGTCCAGTTTGCTTGTTCTGGCAGAAGCTGTAGCCATATTTATACTGTGAAGTATGTATTTCTCTCTGTCTAGATAAGTTTTCTTGAGCTGACATTTGCCACTGATACAGTTGGAGAAATTGTACTTCTGACTAGGAAAGATTAGCTGCTGTGGGAATTGACTTCTGAACACAAACACTGAGACAACCAAACACAGGAATCCTATTTTTCACCTATGTAAAGGAGAAGAGCAAAACCAGAGGAGCTGTGTTGTCACATCCCTGGGACTAAAGGTAGCATTAGGACTGGAAAGCAGGGCTATATTTCTCAGCAGGGCATGCATCGTCTCCATGTTAAGCATAGAATGGAACTTGGAGAGGTCAGGACAGCTGTTTTGAGGGGAAGAATAGCAGAGGAGGTGGAGTTGTCGCAGAGTGTCTTCATGGTGGTCCTCAAAGATTTTGACTGGATTATTAGCTTTCTGATGGAGAAGAAAGGCACACATCTACCATCTAGAAGTCCAGAACCAAATGATGCTTGGAGCATACATGTCTATACAAACCAAAGTGGAGAGCCCTCCTGCAAACATGTGTCCCAGGAGAGCCCAGAGACATCCAGCTTAATGTTGGATGGGGGCTGCCTACTCCTTGATCCATCCGGTTTTGTGTCTATCATGATCTGGAATCCGCCTCGGAATGACCAAACTGGTCTGAATGTTCTTCAGCCCTGTTCCAGAACAAAAACCACTCCACAGGAAGTCACTAAACTGTAGCACTAAATAAATTAAAGATGACAATGTTAGCATCCAGTCAAAATTGTTACATAATACAAAGAAGGACAAACCCAGATAGACACCCCAAATGCAAACTTGGATCAAGACTTATCTAAAATTTGCAGTAGTAACCTTCACTGTCCGGGACCTTGAAACATTTGTATCATCTCATAAATATGTTCAAAGATTTTAAGGAAAATAAGAATATTTTAAGATGAAAAAAGGAAATCAAAAAAATAATTTAAGTTACTCAAAATGAAAAAATCTAAATTTTAAACATAACATACTGTATCTAAAAAGAATATAGACTATATATACATAGCAAAAGAAACTATCTAAAATGAAACTTACAGAGGACTAAATATTAAAAACAAAATACAGCCTCCGTTAAGGAATAACATGAAGTTCTCAAATAAAACTAACAACAACAAAAACACTGTTCAAATACAGTGGAAACTATAAGCCCATAAATGTCAAAAAGTTAAGAGAAACCCAAGCATATGAAATCACAGGGGACACACTGTGCAATTGCTGCAAACAAGTAAGGGAATTCCTAAAATGAGGCATTGGAAGGACGAGTGTGGCAGTGCATGCCTGTGATCCCATCACAGGGAGTGGAGGCAGGAAGATGCGGAGTGCAAGGGTGTGCCCTGCACATCCATAATGAAACAAAAAGGGACAAAAAGAATACCAAGTAGGGAAATAAACCACATTTATATGAAGGAATAGAAATCAAACTTACTGAATGCCATTTAGAACAGAAACTTCTTCAAGCAGAAAAAAAAATGGATGTTAGAAGGGAATTTCGGGGCCTTGGGAAATATACTGCTCTTGCCAGCAACCAAAATTTGGTTTCCAGTACCCATGTAACTGTATCTCCGGCATCTGATGCCCTCTTCTGGCTTCCAGGGGCACTGCAGCACTCATGTGCGCAAACCTGCATACACACACACACACACACACACACACACACACACACACACACACACACAATTTAAAGGAAAAGGAATTTGGATTTAGACAAGGAAATGTGCACATGAAATGATAAATATTATTAAAGTAAAAACAAATGCTTAAACAGCTTTTGAGGCTAGGGAGATTGTATTGCAGTTAAGAGTGCATACTGCTCTTCCAGAAGTCCCAAGTTCCCAATAGCCTCCTTGTCAGCTCATAACCCATGCAATTCCAGGGGCTCTGGAGTCCTCTTCTGGGCCCTGTGTGCACTATACCCATACCTCTACTCCTGCAACATGCACATAATTAAAAACTTAACAACTTTTCCATTTGACCTGTTTAAATGAGCACAATAATGAAGCACCATAGTGTGTGCAAGACTGGGTGAATGGATAACAACAGCACAGAGAGGGGGAATTGAATATGGTACACATTTCACTCCAGGCACAGGAACAGATGCAGAGTCGAGCTGGAACACATGCAGTTGATATGCATGATACTTAACACGGGACCGTATTTCACAAAGCCACTCCGGGAGGGAAGTCATGTCGTTCCTAGATGTATAGTATTTATTTTTCATTCTCTGAAATACCAAAAGAATTTGTGAACACACACACACACACACACACACACACACACACACACACACACACACACACACACACATCTCTCTCTGTGTGCTTAAATTGATCAGGTTTGATTCTGTTGTTTCTATAGTGAATATGGGTAAATATTTTAATGTAATCTATAGCTATGTATCTTCACTTTTCAAAAGATTTTTGTAGGTTACAATTCTCTAAGTTTGCTAATGTGAAGAAAGTAAGGTCGTATTTATGTCATGAGGAAGCTATTTAATACTTATGCCTAAATTTCTTCTACTGGAAATGGAGCTGATAATAGTACTCAGCTCACAAAGCTCATAGGCAGTGAAAGGAGTTTTGCAGAGAGTTTCTATATGTAATTATAACACATGCTGACCATTCTGTCAGCTTGCAATGTCCTGTCTATCCTCTGTTCTTTTATTGCAGTCTTTTAGATGGCAAGTTCTAACACAGACACCTCCCACACAGCACTTCCATTGATCTTTCTCTCCCTGCACTTTTAGTGAGTCTTATGTGCAGTCACTACCTGGTAATTTAGTAGTTAATTGAGCTCAATTCTGTCTTGTGTCCATTAACTCTTTTTAGCTTGGTTTCAGTTTAATTTATTAACCAAGCCTCAGAAGTGGAATGTGTTGTTAGTCACGAGTCTGACTTGGAGGAGTTCTATAGTTTATCCAGGAGCCATCTTCATATTAACTTCTCAGTAAGAATATTAGAAGGTGAAAAAAGAATATGGTGTGTGCTTGCTTCTATTTCCTTGGCCATTTATAAGATCTCATAGAATACCCTTAGTCTTTTTGCTGTAATCACAGTAATTAGGATGGCATCTGTCATTAGCAATGGTCATGTAAGTTCAGGGTCACATAGTACTCTGTGTCAGTACCAGCTGCGTTCTATCTTAAAATGATACTTTTCTGTGGTACTAAACCACTGCTTGACAAATGCTAGAAAGACACTAAGCGACAGCGTCACAGAATGATTTTTTTTTTAATTTTAGACTTTGAAAGGTCATTCCCTTGATTGTATTTCCTGAGAAATGCCTGTTGAAATCATGCTATCTATTGATTAATTTGCTGAAAATGCTTGAGCTCGTCTAGTTTGTTGGGAGCTCAGAAGTATTTCTCCTGACTTCTGAGTTTGTAGTGTAAAGGGAAAAATGGCAGCATGGACTGCCTTTTGATGTGATGTCCTTCATGGAATTCAGGCTGCTTCTTAGTGTGTTAGTATCTAGTATTTGCATGAGTTCACCGAGCAGAGAGCAGGTTATTAGGAGTGTGATGCTGGATGCTGTATAGGACAAATTGAGAAGATAATGAAATCACTGCCTGGAAGCCTAGGTGTGCACAATGGCCACTGAGGGCTTGCAACTCAAGCCCGGAACCCTAAGCCACAATCTGAATGGGGCTTAACCACCTACACATTTTAAGTGCTGGTGCATACACATTAGGATTTTCCACAGGACTATGAGTAGATTAGCCCACTGTTTAGTGGCATAGAATACTTCTGGCATGAGTTAGTATTGGCACTCCATTTCAGTAGAAATGGAGTTGAGTCTTGCTGGCAAAAGTGTAGACAGACATGGTGAAGACATGAAAGAACAGTCTTGATGGGGGGAGGCGCCATGCACGTGAATGCCCATGTGTGGACACTTGGCCTGTCCTCACTCAGGCTGCCATGTGAGAAGGGACTAGTTATCCTTCTGTGTTTCTGTATTACTTATTATTGTTGGTTTTTATTTCATTTGTCTGGGTGTTTTGCCTGCTCATATGTCTATGTACCCGCCGTCATCATGAAGGCTAGAGGAGGACATTGTATTCCCTGGGACTAGAGTTACAGATGGTTGTGAACTGCCATGTGGGTGGTGGGAATTGAACCTGGGCCCTGGAAGAACAGCCATCCCTCTTAACCGCTGAGCCATCTCTCCAGCCTTTATATTTCATTTTGACTATACAACTCTGTTATTTATAATGTAGAAGCATAATATTGGTCACGAATTATCGATTTTGAGTGATTGGCCTGAGAGTGGCCATTTTCCAACCCTTTAGGAAGACCCTCCACAAGGCTGGTAGACTGATGCCCCCTTCTCTTTTCCATAGTCTTACATTCGCATCTCTTTATTTCTGAATTGTCAAGCCTGTTCAACTATTTTAGAAGTCATTTAGATGAAACTGGAATTATTGGTATTTGTTCACATAAAAGCTGTGCTGTAGTTAAGTGGTTAGACATTTGGACTTCATGCTTCCCTCCCTTCCAGGCTCCTTATGCCACCCCATTTGTCTCATACAACGCCAATACAGTTCTGTGTAGATGGTTTGGGAAGAAGCCAGGGGCTTTCTCTGAGCCATGGATCTTACAGAGCCAAAGAGTCGGATGCTGCTCTGTGATGACTTCCAAAACAGAGCAAGTGATTCTACAGACTCTCTGTTTAACTCAGATTCCTTGGGGCTGTAGCTGTGCCCTAAAGTTTGCCTGATTCCATATAACTGCAGCTGTTTGACTGATTCAAGCACAGAAACCACATATGCCTAACCCACACTGTTAACTATGTGTCTTGTGAGTTCAAGGCATGGAGTCATACTCACTCTGCACAGTAAATTATTGTTGTGAATACTGCCTTTGATTCCTTGTCACACACACATACACACATAAATACATACATACATACATACATACATACATACATACATACATACATACATATTAAAATGTACCAAAGGAACATTGAAGCAAATATACAGAAGAGAACCTTGAAAGCCCTGGAAATTATGTGTATAGTTCAGTCTCGAGATGTTATAGATATACTTTCTTGTTTAGAGATGGCTGTGTTACCTCATGCCTCCCTGAGGGTCTGTAGCCAGTTAACAGGTGACGAGGGAAGACATTCTCTTCAGTGTCTTAGCCATGGCTAAAGAATCCGTGCTCCTGTACACAGGCTCCTCTCCATGCTTGAGTATGAAACTGTAATGAAATATGTTGGGTCATTAAAGCAGACACAGCATAGAAGGAGGGGGACTATTGGAGAGAAAGGGGATCAGCGGGAGGGGTGGGCAAGGGGGTGAGAGGGCAATGGCACTGAGAAATATGACTGGAATACATTATATACATGTATGAGGATGTCACAGTGAAATCCATTATGAACAGTATGCACCAGCAAAACACAATGGAAGAGTTTACCACATTTACCTGAGGATCATCTGCATATGTCTCTGTTCAGTGCATGTTTCTGAACACTCCCTGGAGGTTTATGTGCACTCACTGAGTGGCTAGGGCTAGAGTCTTTATCAAATATTGTGATCATCTTTCACAAGAGAAAACAGAAATTTCATTGTACCCAGATGGATTACTCTTTAGTAATCATTTACATGGAATTGTCCACATGCTGGTGTTCCTATGTGGGGTTGGTGATTAGTGCACTGCCTGATTACATTGGTGGGAAGAGATGTCAGTCTGGGCAGTTGAAGAGATGTCAGTCTGGGCACTTGAGACCTGGGGAATGAAGTCCAGTGTTTATCAAGACATGGTCAGCAGGACGTGGCCATTGGTATCCCAGTTTCTACCCCAGGCTTACTGGAGAATCTGTAGGAATAGAGGATAACCAGTGTTACAGAAATGTCCAAGTGTGTGCTCTCTTGGGCAGCATACCTGCTCTATCTGAACGACACAAGGTTAGCATGGCACAAGGATGACATGACAATTTGAGAGATATCCCACATTTTTAAACTTACATTATTGGCATATTGTCATTGGCATAATATCTAATAAAAGTGATTATGGGAGGCAGAGAGCAAGGGAGAAAGAGATGAGGAAAACTAGGGTAAACTAAGTTTCTGAGCAAAGACAAAAGCCTGTGCTAAAGGTTCTCTAAGGCTGGTTGCCTGGTTCAGTGATTGTGGAGAGGGCCAATGTTCCGGGTGCACAGACAAATGATCTCAGGCTGTCCCTACCCCCTTAGTAGCCTTCCTTTGACCGCCTTTGTGTTTTACCTAAATACTTGTCCCTATGATGTAAAATCACTTTGACAGGCACAGACTGCTAGCCAAGGATGTCACTAGACATATCAGAGATTCCTCTGCCTTCCTCATTACCTGCACGATGTTCCCACCAGTGCATTTGAAACCCACCCTTACTTATGAGTTTCCTTTTTCAGTGTACAATTATTATAAATGTGTTATGACACTGGAACATGGCATTGAGCTACCCAATCTGTGGACCTGGGTCATGGTCACTCATATTTGACTTCACAATGAAATACCTTTCTTCTCTTTGAGATGCTATCTGTGATCACATGACCAACAGGAAGGGGAAACTCAGTTTGCAGGTGGTTCCTATGCTTGTTCACTCTTGCAGGTCCCATTGCAGAATGAGGGAGTGTGGGCTCTGGGTCATTTGTTTTCCACTGCCTGTGACTTCTCAGGTGCTACTAGCAAAAGTCACAGAACCTCTTTTGTAAAGGAACAATGACAGGTTTGGCATCAACTGTGGCTCCCTGGGAAGTCTACCCTGGCTAAAAGCCTGGTCCTGATAGAGCAGCCAGAGAGCAAAGCAGTACCAAGATTCCTTTCTTTTTCCTTGTACCTGAAACTGTTTAATAGATGCATGTAAATTTCTGAATGTCACACAGGATCCTTTTCAATATCTGTGGGAGTTGTGAAGAAATTGCACCCTATGTGGTGCATTAACTGTGACAGGGAGAGGACTGTGCCACTTTCTCCAGCAGCCTTTGAATTCCTACAGAGTCGCTGAATGGCCATTGTCCTGACCAACATTGGATTCCACTTTCCAAGGCGGGTTCCAGTGAATCCAGAGCTCTGTGCTTGTCTTAGAAGCAACAGTCATGTTTTTTTTTTCATTGACATTTTATTTTACCTCTTCTCTGCTAAGAGAGTGATGACTCATTTAGAAGCTAAAAAATACTTGAACTGCTTAAAATATTGATGTTCTAAGTGCCATAACTTGGAAGAGGAAGCATGAAAATTGGCATTTAAATTATGTCTGCAAAGATTCCACATCTTTTGTGTATCAGGATAGCAACTATTGGAGGGAGCCAGTCTGTTGAAAACCTTTCCCCTGGGGCTGTGATGTTTGACTCAAAGCTACCCTATGGAAGGAGATTGAGGGTTAATATTTGACCTCTGATCCTCAGGCCAATCAGAACCCTAGCCCGAGATTTTTTCTGGGATATTTTTTCTACTTATTCATAAGAAAAGATGTCTAATTTCTAAGTTTTAAGGAAGTTTAAAGGGGGTGTTTAGGTTACCTGACATCTTCCACTGTATCCAGAACAAATGTATGAGCTGTCAATCAGTGTTTGTTTTTTGTTGCCTTCAAATCTAAAGCTGTGTTTCTGTGACACAGGATCTGTGGGTTACAAGGGAGTACAAGTTATTCAATTTTTTCTGTCTCCTCTGCCAAGAATGATCAGAGCCTGCTTCTTCTATGGTTGTAAGAAAGGAGGGATCCCATTCCTCCACTGCCAGCAAAACAAAATCAATGAGAAATATTATAGGGTCCTTCACATATGCCTCAGTCACACTGTTATCATTGGACAGGTTCACAGTATAAGAAGAAAACAGTTCTGCTGAAAGTAGACTCTACCTTGACTCAGCCAAGTGGACACAGTATGAAATCAAGTCTATTAGCAGTAGAAAAATCCTCAGATTTTGCACTATTCAATATCCACGATTTCCTGAGTAAGTTACCACACATGAGACAGAAACAGAGCAGAGAGGGAAGGATTGATTGTATGCAATTAAAGTCTTGATACTCCAAGCACATAAATAAAAATTTATTTTAGTTCTGAGGCTACATTTTCCTGTAGAACCTTTAGGTGTGATCCTAGTGTTAACCTCTAGTAACAGAGATATATGTCTTTTGATCTCTAACAACTCTGGAGTATATATCCTCCTTCCTGAGTGCAAGGGATAGAACACAGCTGAAATAACCAAAAAAAGAAAAAGAAAAGTAAGAAGGAAACTAGCATCATCCAGAAGATTACAGCATGGGTGACAGCAGGGATGTTATTTGGTCCCAGCAGAGATACTTTTAAAGTGCTTGAATTGCTTCAAAAGTTGAGCTACGAAATTGAGGTGGTGTTGGGGGATACTTTTGAAAGTAGCAGAGAAGAGTATTTACAACCAGGGTTTGTTGAGGTTCTTTAACATGGACCATTGTACTTGACTCTTACTGCAGCTGTATTTCTAGCTGAAGAATTCAGGCTTAGAAAATCCAAGTGTCTGTCTGAACCAAAGCTTTGGAAATTACTTCCCAGTATATATACGCAATGGAAAAGGCTAGTTTTGGTTCATTTTCTGCTAGACATAAAGAGAGGAAATAATATCAATCATATTAATGAGACAGTGTTCTTAGTCTGTAAGTTCTATCAAGTTGTTTGCGGTATGCCTTGGCTGTGCTCAGTGTGGTCCAGCAGAGAAAGATGACATGGAGTGAGCAGCTAGATGTAACATCAGGGAAGCCTACTTGCTAGCATTTAATTTGGAATGGATGGAGAATTCTTCAAGTGGGGGAGGGTCTTTAATTTTGTGAGCAAGCATGGAGACAACCATGGGGAATCGATCACATGAATCATTAAACAGTGTGTCAACTTTGGATAGAAGGTTAAAAAGCTGAGTGGACTCTGACAAACGAATCTGCCAAATGCTTTGGATTGGGAAATGGAGAAAAGGAGATTTTTAACCATAATTCATTACAACTACATCTTAGTTCTTGCTGTTTTGTTGAGGGATTTGACTCTAGACCAAAATTGTTTTTTAAATACTGAAGACTGGACTTTCTTTGAACAAAGTACAGCTGTTTCACCCAGAAGGCTGCTTGCCCATACTTGTGTATGTTTAGATATATATTAAAATAAATGCACAAACAGATGCAGACCGCACATACATATGTATTTGCTTATCTGAGTGTAATTACAGAACTACACATAAAAATATATTTGTTCCTTGTGCATATTTATGTACATACCTTGAATACTTATAAATATGCATATACATATATATCAGATAATTCAGATATATGTTGGATATTTTTACATAAATTATTCTGCACACACAAGCAGCAAACACTTTTCTTACAGTACTCACAATGCTGTGTCACCCAAAATGGGTTTCCTAAACAACTTTGTGTTTTTCTAAATTTGGAAGGAATAGCAGGGCAAAAATGGGCCATCAGAAAGAAGCTGTGTCTGAGGTACATTGTAGACCTTCAGCAGAAACTGTAGCAACTCCTGTTTCTGTGGGGACTGTCTTTCTGGGGGGACTGAGGGCCTAAAACCAGAAGTTAGTGTTAAGAGTGGACTGATTGTCTATCACTTCTGTAAGGACCATGAATCCAAGGATGCAGCAGAGACTCAAGGACAGCACCCCTGATTTATCAGATCCACTTTACTTGAGAGATAAAAACAGGGCTTTCCCACATTCCCACCTACTGGAAGGTGTTTTATTTTAGAAGTTTATTGATTATAATATCCAGATATCTTGACACATACAAATAAAATGTTAATAATTGATTTATGACAGTATGGTATTTTGGAATATTATACTATGTTAATATTACAGTAGTTAGGAATCAAGAGTGGGAAAACTGCACCAAAAATTAAATGGTATCTCACCTGTGAAGAAAAATTGTGAAATAATGCAGGCAGTCAATCAGCTTGAACTTAACTGTTGAAGGGAGTTAATTTATTCTTTTCTTTCTTTTTTTTGAGTGGATTTGTTGTTGTTGTTTAAATTATACTTTTTTATTCTTGGTTTAGAATTTAGAGAAAGATGAGTTCCTTTGTTATATCAAGATGAATCAACAGAGGAAATGAAGGGTATTTGTGTGCAATATAGAAAAATCTAGAAAAGCATACCAGGATATCTTTAGGTTGCTATCTTGCTATGGAAGTTAACTCTGTAATGATATGAGGTGTTAATAAACATTCTAAAAAGATCCATGCCAATACATGGGTGAGTCCTTAGGATTTGTTGGGAAAACAACAGAACTCAATTTATGAATGTGCTTTCCAGTTTTGACTAGCCACTGGAACATGTAGAGACCACCTGCAACATGAGTCCTGCCTCCTGAGCACAGGGCTTACATGTTGGCACCTGATCAGCTTGTGACATTTGTCAGCCTCTCTCCAGAATCCGATTGTTCTTGAAAGCTGTCAGGTCTGGGGTATTTACTGTGTGTTTAATTGTCAGGAGTTTGGCAGCACAACTCAAAACAAGAATTGGGAACAAATGAGGCAGAATTAAAGAGTCAAGTAGGAGCTGTGCTACGGACACCTCAGTTTAAAACCTCTCAGTGACAATTAGGGTTCCCTTAAAATCCCAGTGTTCTGACAGGAAAAATTGAACATGGAGCCAAATGCAGAACCGGGGGCAGGAAGTAAACCCTTGCAGGGTAGCTGGGCCCTAATTCCCTTCCTGAATAGACAGCTCTTTCAAAGTTGGTTATGTATTAAGAACTTGTATCCCATTGACCTGAAATAATATCTAGTTCTTATCCCAGACTCTGAACTTCTTTCTGAGTCTGTCCTTTGTTTTGAACTATTTTTAAGTGTATCAAAAATAGATCTGTGTAGGAATTTGTGTACAATACTGGAAGATGGGTGAGAGTATGCTTTAATGATGGAAGTATTTATGTAGCTTATCCACGTAGTTAGCTGAGGAGTTAGATTATTGTAGTAACAGCTTACAGAGAGAGAGAGAGAGAGAGAGAGAGAGAGAGAGAGAGAGAGAGAGAGAGAGAGAGAGAGAGAGAGAGAGAGAGATCATGGAAGCTATATTGCCATGGAAACAAGGATTTGTTTAAGAGGAAGAAAACTTGAAAATAGAAGTTATTTTAGGGGAAAATGATGGAAGGGAAACTATATTAGTTTTAAGTTTCCATCAGTTTTAATTTTGTGCCTTAAGTCACAATTTACTTGGAAACTGCCCTGTTAGTCCTTTGCATTCAGTGTTGTGAGTGAACTGCATAAAACACTAATAAATTTAACTGGATTAGGCACTTAATTAACCACCGTGTTAGTGGACTCACCTGGCTAACTAAACTCAACACTTATGGACCTGTTGGTTAGAAATGATGCTGTTTCATTTCCTACTGTGCCTCCATGGAGGATGAGCTCAACAGATTTTGTTGATTAGTGTTTTTATCCAAGTTTACTTATTTAATTAACTCTTATATGGGCAGGGATGACCCTTTTATCTGCTAGGTATGTTCTGCTGTGCTCTATTGATATCTTAGTTTTGTTTTAATAATGCCTTGTGGATATTAATGCATAAGGCCTTAGGTGCTATATGCTACAACACCAAATAATGGATGCAATCATCTCTGACACACAGAGAGTTTACACGACCTGGAGAGATGGCTTGGTGTTTAAGAGCACTGCTACTCTTACAGAAGTAGTAGGTATGATTCCTAGCACCCACAATATGGCTAAAAACAACTCTAACTCCAGTACCAGAGGATCTGACCTCCAAGGGCCCCAGACATGCACCTGTTGCACATACATACATGCAGACAAAACCATTCTTCCACGTAAAATCAATAAAAACCTAAAAACAAGAGAATTTACACTCAAGTTTGCACATGAAAATAAGAATGCACATTGTTTAATGTTTATGACTTATTTGCTTGATTCAGCACTATTAAAAAACTTAATTCATTTCTTTTGATGACCACTTATGAGCTGTCCTCTTCCTTCAGAAAATAAATCCTGAGTCCATAGAAAGAAACCATTAGGGTGGTACCTACAAATAAATGATACAGCATGGTTTGGCACCAAGCAGAAACCCTAGTCCTGGCTCTCAAATCAGGTGGCATTATGTTGTCCTAATATGGACATCACACACAGTTGAAACTAGTCCAGAAACAGAGAATGTTCAAAGGGTTTTGTGCATAGGGACACTGTGTCTGGCTTAGATGATCTAGGGTCCACCAGGGCAATGACAACTCAAGTTGACCTTGAAAGAGCTAGACTAAGGATGGATCATTGTCAACATGGAGTTCAGGTCCAGGAAGAGTGTGAATACTCATTAGCATGGCATGTGTATATTTCACAAAAAAAGTTCCATGGTGAATATCAGAGTATCACTTTCATTCATTGTGAGGCAGGTAAGTAATTGGGACACTCAAAGGGTTTTTCTCAGGCCTGGTGGTGGTGACACAACTTTAATCCCAGCACTTGGAAGGCAGAGGCAGGCAGATCTCTGTGAGTTCAAGGACAGCCTGGTCTGCAGAGTGAGTTCTAGGACAGGTTCCAAAAGCTACACAGAGAAATCCTGTCTCAAAAAAAAAAAAGGAGCTTTTCTCTTAGGTTGGGGTCAATCACATCTCAGGCACACAACCCATGCCTGCACTGAATAGTATAATTTTTTTTGAATCCCATTCAAACTTTATCAATAGGAACAGAGTCTAATCAAAGAGATGGCTGTTGTTTAACATAGTTGGATAAAAGAATAGCCAAGGAATCCTGTGTGCATGTTATAGCCTTTACTGTAATTGCTGGCTACATTTCACTGTTTTGTAAATATGCTCTGTATCTGGATGAGGACACCTGCAGGTCAGTTCAATATAAATGGCAGTGTCATCACAGGACCTTATAGACATTCATCCATTTATAGCCTGGAATACTAATGCCATGATGAAAATCTTCTAATTCCTCATCTCACATTTCTTTGTTAAATATTAATATATTAATTTATATGACCACTGCTTGCCATGAAAGCTTCTTCTTCATCAGCCTACCCATCAAAGTTAAACGATACTACTTAAGCCTTCACTTAGGAAATATAGGGCTCTTGCTTAAATATTAGGATTGTAGATTTATAGGTAGAGAATGAGAAGCAAAGACATTGGCAGCATTTATTTGCATTGACTTTATAAAGCACTATGTGTTGAATATTGCATGCAGTAGAGTGGCTTTCTTTGGCTGTATCCAGACATAGACTTCTCAGGTGCCTCTTACCTTTGGACCTTGAGTTCCAGCCTGTTTTGCACAATAAATATTTACTTTTAATGAGCTATTATTTCTATGAAAAATGTGAGATTTTAATCTCTAGGAGTTGGTGTGCTTGCTTCTTGTGATCTAGA
Source organism: Cricetulus griseus (assembly GCF_003668045.3). Classification (NCBI taxonomy): domain Eukaryota; kingdom Metazoa; phylum Chordata; class Mammalia; order Rodentia; family Cricetidae; genus Cricetulus; species Cricetulus griseus. The sequence continues at coordinate 251,898,284 of NW_023276807.1, read as the reverse complement.
CAGTTGTTAGATTCAATCAATATGTTGTAATGAGTCTTCCTCTGTCCTGACAGCTAGCTCCCAAATAATGACATGAAGATTTAGTATTAATTATGAAACTTTAGCTTAGTCCTATTTTTAACTAACTCTTATAAATTAAATTAACCCGTTTCTATTAATCTATGTTCTACCACATACCACCCATCCTGCTTCTCCAATATCTCCTGGCATCTCTGTAACACCTAGATTCATCTCCTACTTCCTCTCTTTGCCTAGAAGTCCTGCCTATACCCCATGCCTACCTATTGGATGTTCAGCTCTTTATTAAACAAGTCACAACAATATATTTTCACACAATATTCAAATTTCCCACAACAATGTATGGATTTCCATTAGCTGTTATTTCCAGTAGTTCTAGAAATATAAAAATTTAGCCATTGTTTAAAGTAGTTAACTCTTAAAACTTTGTATGGGATTTGTAAACGTGTCTGAATCAGCTCTTCTACAACCTGGAATACAGTTTGTTTGCCTGTTTCCCAAAGCATATATTTTTTCTTTTAACGTGATATCTAAAATACTTTAGATGACATAAAAATATAAGCATATGAATAAGAAAAGTATCAAATACAGGCATAATGGGAGCAGAAAACCCTGTGAGTCAAGTTAGTTGGGTGTGGAAGGTAAGTGATGGTTGCCAGGTAAAGATGCCTCAATGTTACTTTTTCAGTCCCTGGAGAAAGCTAGAGTTCTGAGGAAAATCACGGAAAAGAGAAGATATAATTGAGCTCCAATCTCCCAAAAGGATAAATCAATCCTGATTTTCAATTATCTGGGACTGTTGGGGGTGGAGGTGGGGAACTTTTACATTTGAAATTTAAGAGAAGGAACAGACTAAAAAGAGAATGAAATAAGCAAGATTCACTTAATCTTAGGGGGAAATCACAAAATAGGTAGAATTACAAGCAATCAAGACTAAATTGCGTTCAGGAGGGATGGGTTAAAGGAAAACCTTAACAAAGAAAGTCAACAAAATACAGTCAACTAATCAAGTTTCTGAAATCCAATAGTGAAAAAGTTAAGACGGTCTCACATGCTGTCGATACGAAAGACAGAAAAATATTTAGTGTGCACATATTTAGAACCATTAGGCAAAAGTAACCAGGGATTTATAAATAATATTTCCAACTAATACTAAGAAAATGTTGGTTGAATTTAAAGATCTCAGTGTGCATATTTCCAAATATCTGGAAGATGGACCATGAGTGTACAACTTCTTTCTGAGTTTTTTGAAATTATCATGACAACATATTTCATGAAACCAGATAGTTGGTTTCATAGACTTTAAAAATATATGTGTACAATATACTTCAAAGAATGATAAACTTCTAGACAGATCCTAGCAGGAATAAAGAAATTTAAAATTAAAAAAAAATCTATGGATTGTTTTAAAGACTGTGAGGCTATATACCCTGCAACTAAAACATTGGTTCTTATATTTTTATAGATTTATTTATTTGTAGTTTGTGTGTGTGTGTGTGTGTGTGTGTGTGTGTGTGTGTGTGTGTGTGTGCGCGCGTGCGCGCGCATGTGCTGTTGGGTATATGTTAGTTCATATACTGCATATATGCAGTACCTGTGCATGCCACATGAGGGGAGTGGAGCACTGCAATTGGGGATGAAAGACCTAGAACAGACAGTTGGTAGCTGCCTTGTGGTGCCGGGAAACTTGCCCAGGTTCTCTGCAAGATGTGATCTTAACTTCTGATGCACTTCTCCAGCATCTTGTCTCTATTTTCTTTGAAAAGAAAAAAGAAAAAAAAAACAGCTATAATACAAAGACAGGGAACCTTATGTGACATGCAATGTCTAAAATGTTTGTTGTCTGAAACTTCATAATAAAGTTTATGAAGATCCCTTAGTCCACACGATAGGAGAAGATTTGTAAGGTCAATGTCATTACATAAGGTACTGGGCATCTCAAAAACAACCTGCAGATACGGCTGCAATACAGATCTCTAAGAAGTAGAGTATGAACCAAGTATGGTATAGCCAGACAAGGTATTTATGATACTTCATAAGTATTAAAATAAGCAACAACTAGAACACCAGCTCTGATGATTCCTGAGCTCCGGAGTTCTGCATCCTAGTAGCCCATCCCAGGACATAACCAGAATGAGTTTGAACAAATGAGATCACACTGTGTCATTTTTGTCAAGTTGTCGACAAAGGAGGATTTAAGATGTTTTACTCTGAAATCCAAACTTGAAAAAATATGCGGGTGTCTGAGCAGAATAACAATACACAAAGAAGATGAAGAGTGGAGTGAATTATTGACACTGGCAGAAGAAAGTTAGTCAGCTTTGAGAATCAGTGAGGGGTTTAGTGCAAAGCGGTGAAGACTGAAATCAAATTCACCCAATGCATGGGTACGCACAAGCATAAAAGATTCCTTACAAAACATTTGGCTACCTTCTTCCCTTTGCATTTATTTATTATTTTGATTTGTTTTTTAAGGCAAGCCTCAAACTTGCTCTGCAATTGAGGTTGACTTTAAACTTCTAGTCCTCCTCCTCTGAGCTTTCACATTCTGGGATTACAAGCATGTGCCCCCACACCCAGTACTGCCTCTTATTTTTAACAGAGAAATACTTATAAAGCTGTTTGCAATGCAATTTGTGTAAATTCATAGGGCTGTGCTTAGCAATCCGGCATATGCTACATAGCATGAACACTTTGAAAGTCCTTACTGCAAAAGATAATAGCTGAAAACCCACTCAAAGTAATATTTATGCATAAAGCTGCTCTCCAAATATAATTAAAATATGAAACCTGTGTTTTATTTAAAATGTATAAAAGGCATATTCTTTCTGTCAAGTTCAAATCAGTTCTTGTGGTCTTTGCCAATATAAATGCCTTCTTTCCTTTGCTAACCACATCCAAATCCTCACTCTGTTTCTGGAGATAAATAAAAGACCCAGAGACAGATATTGGGGTTCAAACTTCAAACTGAAGATCAGAAAAGCAAAGCAGCTGGTCACTAGCTCTTACTCTACCTCAGAATGAAAGGGGATCCTAGCGCCAACAAAACTCAGACTATAACTTCTCCTCAGCATGGCTGGAGAATCCTGAGACTTCAATGTCTTCCTATTCTCAATGTGACTGGAGAATTAATGCCTTGTACTGACTACTGAAGACCCTGCTCCTTTCTTTTATACCCCTCTAGTGCTGGGATTAAAGGCGTGTAATCCCAGATGCTGAGATCATCTTTGTGTGAGCTGCTTCTCTTTAGAATTGGATCAATCTTGTGAAGATCTGGGTGGTCTTTGACTCACAGAGATCTATCTCTTAATCCTGAGTCCTAGGATTAACCGTGTGCACCACCACCTCCTAGCTTCTGGCTGCTGGGATTGTAGGTGTGTATCACCACCACCTGATCTCTATAGCTTCAGGCTTACTTTGCTTTCTGCATCCTCAGACAAGCTGTAATAAATTGTAATTGTGTCACCATACTCTGTGCACTGCAGGTCTTGTGGGAAGGGAAACTGCTTGCCTATTGGTCACTTACATGGAGCAGTAGGAAGAAATGGATTGTCTTCCTCATGGCCAGTCCTCAGAGTGCTGCTCCAGTGGCCTGACTGATGACCACTTGGGCAGAACATCAAGCTAAATGGAGTGTGGACTGTCACATTCACTTGATGACAGAAATAGGGCAAATCTAAAGAACAGCTTGGATTCCCATTGGTGTGCTGTGCCTTTCAATGGCTATGGCAGGTTGCTTTTTTTTTTTTCCCTAGAATTTTCTCAAAGGTTGGAAATTCAAAAACTGCTCTATCCTAAACCAATGAATAATAATAATAAAAAAAACTGTTGTGTTGAAAGAAAGAAAAAGATCAGATGAAGAAAGGAAGAAGCAAAATAGTCGTGACACCAGCACTGTGCTCCTGAGTGTGACATTCAGTCCTGGGAGTATAATGAGAAGGGACAGCAACTGTGCTGGAAGAGCACCCAGCTGAGGAGGTGAAAGGACACCTGTTACAATAGTGCATGCTGGGATCTGGCAGCTTATACATAACCTAACCTTGGAGGAGCCCAGGCTTCAGGATGGTCTCAGAAGATGCAATGCAGGAGATGAGCTGTGGACATGAGTTAATGACCCAAAGGAGTTGGGAAAGGATATGAGAAAGGGAACCCATGAGAAGATTTGAGTAAGTTGCTCCACATTACAGTGGGAAGGTGATAGTTCAAGAACTGATTAAAAGATTAAGATAGTAAAAGGCAAAAGATTTATATGATCTGAAGAGAAATCAGACTATCCCTAAACTGAACTCTGGAACCCAGTTGCAGAGAGGGAGGAGTGAAGAGCAAAGAGGTCAGGACCAGGCTGGTGAAACGCACAGAAACAGCTGACCTGAACAAGGGGGAGCTCATGGACCCCAGACTCATATCTGGGAGACCTGCAGGGGACTGATCCAGACCCCTGAATGAGGATGTCACTGAGGAGGCCTCCGCACGCTATGGGGCCCCTGATAGTGGATCATATGAAGGGACTTTGGGAGCCCATCCCACATGGAGGGATGCTCTCTGGACCTGGACACATCGGGGAGGGCCTAGGCCCTGCCCAGAATGATAAGACTGACTTTGAGGAACCCCCATAGAGGGCCCTACTCTCTCTGGGGAGCAGAGGGGGCATGAGGTGAGGGGCTGGTGGGGAGCTGGGGGGAAGGGGAGGGAGAGGGAGAAGGGATTGACAAGTGAAGCAGCCTTGTTTCTAATTTGAACTAATAAAAAATAATCTCTTGGGGGATGGAGATTAAGATAGAAATGTAGGCTAGGAAGAGGGCCTGGCATTCATAAATTTGTCATGCAAGCAATAGGACAGTCCTTAGGATCCCCAGCACTCAGAGAAATGCCAGGTTGCATGGCAAGCCTCCCGTGACTCCAGCGTCAGGAGGCAGAGACTGGAGATCCCAGGAATAACCCTGCCTCAAAGAGCACAGCTGAGGAGCAATCAGGAAGATCCTAGACATGAGCCTCACATACACATCTGTACGTGAAGGAAAACAGCTGTAAACTGCATGGTGGCTCACTCCTACAGCCCAGCATGGGCGAGGCTGAGGAAAAGAGGCTTCCAAAGGGAAAAAAATAGAAAGCAAAGATGAAGAAAAGAAACCATAGTGAAGTTTGGATTGGATGCATGTTAGTTTCCAGGACTTCTTGAACTAATGGCTGCAAACCTAGCATTTTATTTTATATTTAGTATTTTTTTGAGATTATACATCATTTCCTTTTTACCTTGTCTGATTCAAACACTACAATATTTGCCTCTTTTTCCTATAATTGTTGTTATAGGTACTTATTATATATTATATATATACATATTATATATACATGTAATATATGTATATATATTATATAATATTTATAAATACTTATATGCCCCTAAATATATAAATACAACCTGCTCAGTTCACATAGTGTCACCTATACATATGGATTTTTATATTCTTTCTTATTTTTATTTTTATTTTTATTTTTTTAGCTCAGATATATGTATATATTTATATTTATTTAAAAAGAGCAATAATGGCAATATGTTATGCATCAATAGCAGCAACAGCTTTTCCAGGTTCTGTAGTCCTTTGAACAAAATTGTAGAGACATCCAGCACACTCCATTTAAAAAAAAACAAACAAAAACAAACAACAACAACAAAAAAGTAAAAAACAAAATCCCAGAAGACAGCACAGTTCTGTTACTCTTGAGGTACTTGGCACCATTTTTTTTTTAATTAGTTTCTCAGTCATCATCTGAGAGGAAACCATTCTGAGCAACATCATTAAAAACAGCTCTGATAAAGCATGGTCACTACTATGTATCATAAAGCAGGTCCACATATGAGTGAGTACACACCATGTTTGTCTTTTTGTGATTGGGTTACCTCACTCAGAATGGTTTCTTCGAATTCCATCCATTTTCCTGAAAATTTCAAGATTCCATTGTTTTTTCTGCTGAGCAGTACTCCATTGTGTAAATGTTCCACATTTTCTGTATCCATTCTTCAGTTGAGGGGACTCTAAGCTGCTTCCAATTTCTGGCTACTACAAATAATGCTGCTATGAAGATGTATACATATGTTTTTCAGGGCTGACCATTTGGTACTGGGTAACAAATGTGTGTGCTTTTCCCTGGGGAAGACTATTTTCCCACTCTCAGCATCCCTTAATTGTTTCTGGTTCTTTGTGTAGGGTTGAGGCCTCCTGAGCTGACCTCCATCCGCCTCAGTAAACTCTCTTGCTGTTGTTCATGTTTAGGCAGCCATATTGGTGAAAGTGTGGGTGTAGCTAATGACCTTTGTAGGAGACACCACTGCACAGAAAACTTCCTCTTCCTCTAGCTCTCACAACCCTTTTGCCCTCTCTTCCTCAATGTTCCCTGAGTCTTGGGTGACAGAGATGTGTTAGAGATGCATCTCTTAGGACTGGGCTTCATGACTTTGTATTTGAGGCTTGTCATTTTCTGCAATGGCCTCTATTACAAAGAAAAGTTTCTTTAGTAAGGAATGAGGTCTACACTTACCTAGCTAGACCCTGGAGAAGGATGTCTTGGTATTTTAAAACAACAGAAACATGTGCATCACACTACCATGCTGGTAGTAACTGCCTTTCTCTAGAGGAGAAATTGTCCTTGATTTTTACTATTTGTCAAGAATCCATGATCTTTTTTTGCTTGTAGATATAGCCCTCTGGGCTGGGTGTTGCAGTCTGTCTCTTGTTCTTGCTTAAGGACACAGGTCAAGTTGGCCTAAGTGTCCTTTTTATTCCAGCAGGAACTCAGCTAATTAGACTTGCAATGGCCAGTTCCAAATAAGGTCTTCTGAGGAAGTGAGTGCTGGGACTTCAAGTGATCACTCCTGGGGATACAGTCCAACCCAAAGCAGCAGCATCAAAGTCGAATTAACTTTTCTATTTTCGTCTCAGACTTGCTTCATGGAAGGTCACCCAGTGGGAACTTAAACTGTGTGCTGCAAAACCAAGGTAATTTTTTTTAAGTAGCCCGAGGAAGGAAAAAAGGGAAGCAGGAACATAATGAACAGTAAACATGAATCGCTCTAGCAGCCCTCATTCAGGAACAATCAGTAGCATTTGTCTGTGGCGCAATGGAAAGCTCATTAGAAAGTACTTTCTGGAGTTATTGTGTGAGAGAAGTAAGTAGGTAGGCCTTTAACAGGTCTTTGTGGTAAGGGTGGAAACACCTTGTTCTAACTCATTATACCTTGTAGAAGCATAAAGGAGCAAAACTCAGTGCGAGTGGCAGGACATGCAGCCTCCAAAGCAGAGTTTTCTTTAAAAGGTTGTATTTGCTAGGAAATAGAGCCCCAGAAGTAAAGCACAAAGACACAATGGGCATTTCTATGTTGAAACAGGAAACGAGAGCTTTGGTTTACCTGTTCTTCTTTCGTCTTTTGCTTGTTTCTGCAATTTCTAGTGCGGTTGTATTATATCGCAGGTGCATTAAAAATATATACAGATGATTTCAATTTGGATGATTTACATGTGTCTTCTATTCACAGAAATGTATTGTGTGTGTGTGCTTATTCAGGGGTGTGATTGTGACTCTAAAAGCCATGCTTCACAGTTGCTGTCTCTGACTCTAGGTCTGGCTTCTGGACCTCAGTACTGAGCAGTTCCACACAGGTCACACCATTTTCCTGGAGAAATCCTTAATTTTTCTTAGGTACAAAACCCACAATATGTTTCCAAAGTAACTTTTTCCTTTGAATAGCCATGAGATTTAAAGAAATATTCTCATTCACTCATTTAAACCCATATCTTATACTCTTGCCTTTTATTATAAAACTTACTACTTAAGACTGTGATTGACTGACAAGCTACAATTATATTTACTGAGGAAAACAATAAGGTGTTTCTTGGATACTTCACATGTAGAATAATTAATAATAAAGTTTAATTACTAAATCTGTCATGTCACTTGCCCATTTCCATAATGAAATATTTGAAATTTATTCCTAGTTATTTTGAAAAGTATAATACATCTTGTTGACTATAATCACATTTTTCTTAAACATCATTCTTTGTCTTTGCTGAGCAACTCTCTACCTCCTCACCTCCGGCATCTTAACTCTATCATCAAGTTTTCTATTTTTGAAGAATAAAGAGTTTAGATTCACCATGGCATAATTCAATATTCCCATTCACTAAAACATGTGTTGATGAGATTCAATTAATTTAATAAAGGCCAACACTAGAGGAATCTTTATTTTTCCTTAATTTACATTCAGGTTTGATGGTAGACTTTTCTCTAACATATTTAGGCATTGGTCTAAAAGTAGGTTGAAGTTTGCTTTCAGTTCCCTTCAACATTGAATCTTGACTATTGGGCTAAGATGTGGATTTTTAAAACTAGAGGATGTTTTCATTAATATCAAATGATGAATATGGAAAATACTGTGATTAATTGGCAGTACAGACAGATACAGCCATAAGTCACTCATATTGACATCATGGCCAGATAAGAAGAGTAGTACATGAAAGAACAGATTCTAGCAAGCTTGGAATCAAATACCAGCCATAGCCCTTATTTGCTGCAGCCTCTGTGTCCTACTGGCTATACATTTACGGGAGGGACTGTTCATTTCTTCCTTCCTTCCTTCCTTCCTTCCTTCCTTCCTTTCTTTCTTTCTTTATTCCTTTCTTTTTTTATTTATTCCTCTCTCTCTTTCTTTCTCTCGTTTTCCAAGACAGTGATTCTCTGTGTAGACCTGGCTGTCCTGGAACTCCCTGGTAGTAGACCGGACTGGCTTTGAATTCAGAGATGCACTTGCTTTTGCCTACCAAGTGATGGCATTAAAGGGGCACCACTGCCCTGGGCTGTAGTTTCTACTTATGTGATTGAATTGTTAGATGCATCCAAAGAAGTAAATTTTAAAAGCTTAAAACTTATGATTATATATTTATTTGTACTGAATTTCAAAAGTATAAAGTAATTCTCTTTTAAAAACGGAGAGACATTTTGTGTGTGATCAAGGAAAAGCCAAAGGGGTAAATAAGTTTGGTGAATTAAGCCAATTAAGAAAATTGAGCTGGGGGTATAGCTTAGTTGGTAAAGAGCTTGCCTAGAATTTGCATGGGCTATGGGTTCAGATCACTAGTACTGGGAAAAAAAAAAGGTTGTGATGGTATACGACTATAATTCCTGCCTTTAGTGGGGGAATCATAATGTCAAGGTCAATCTCAGCGACAACAGAGCTAAGACTAACAGGTGAGACTCTGGCCAGCGTTAGTTTGGAAGCATTGGACATCTTCCTCTGTTTGCAGCCAGTACTGAGTCATTGAGAAACTTATCCAAGGAGAGACCAGATGTTTTGTGCATATACTTTTTATATAGTTCAGAGTTAATATGAATGAACTTTGGAAATATATATATATATATATATTTCCAAATAAATATAATATAGTAAATATAATAATAAAAATTGTAATATATATATATACATATATATATATATTTGACCATTATGCAGAGCTGTACTTGTGACTCCTTGTGAATGGAAAGGGTAAAAATATGATATTTCAGTGTACCCTCCAAAGATTTCTCAGCATGTGAAAGAAGCCCCATGTAAATCTTAAATCCACTTTATCAGCAAGTGGATTTAAGATCAAAATATAGATCAAAATAGCAAGTGCCCTGGTGGGTCCATTTTCTTCTGCATGCTCAGCAGAAAAGAAGGGTCAGTTCTGAACAGTCCTTAGACCATTGGCAAAGTCTCCACATTTAACTGTGATGGGTGTTGCCATTTGTTTATTCAAGGAGTATTTTCTTATGTTTCTGCCTTTAAGTGGACACTTCCAGGAAGTATAGATCAAAATAGATAACCATGAACTCATTTCTTGTAGTATGTCAGTCACACAGCATAGTTATACTTAGTAAAAACCAAACAATGGTAGGTCACTTAGGCTGGTAGTTGGTAGGAAGCTATAGAGAGCAGATTGGATGAGTCATCCGATTGTTTTGGATTTCAGTGACCATAGGGATTTTGTTCAGAGGTGAGAATCAAAATGTCTAATGACCAGAACAACACAAAGGCAAGAGTTGTAGGCTTCAGGTAAGGAGCCAAGTGCTGTGTGCACTTTGCTAGCCAGAACCTGGATGTCCTGCACATGTTCTCAATCCCCTGGTGCTTGTTGATTTAAAATTTAGGATTGAAACAGGTAGTCTTCCTATTTGTGAACCTTGGATGCAGTGTTGTTTTGTTGTGAATTTCAAGGTCCAGATACTAAGAAGACTGCAGAAATACAGGTTGACAGGAAACTATTTCCAAAAGAAGAGTTTGTTGATCGAGGTTTAAAAGTATGCAGAAGACCAGGTGCTGGTGGCACACACCTTTAATCCCAGCACTTGGGAGGCAGAGGCAGGCACATCTCTGTGAGTTCGAGGCCAGCCTGGTCTCCAGAGCGAGTGCCAGGATAGGCTCCAAAGCTACACAGAGAAACCCTGTCTCGAAAAAAAAGAAAGAAAGAAAGAAAGAAAGAAAGAAAGAAAGAAAAAAAAAGAATGCAGAACTTAGGTAGGTAGAGCAAAGAGGATGGACAGAATGAATGATATGCAACTCATGGAAGAAGTCTGCCCCGAGCTTGCAGAGACATTGCAGTGTGGGCGGAAGGAGGAATTACAGGCAGGTATGAGGTGTAAACTTACCATTCAGCAACAGGCAAGGATGACGAATGGGCTCCCGTGCACACAGACCTATTGTATTTCAGAACAGAGATGGATGTCCCTGCTTAAGAAGGGAATATGGACGTGTAAGCAATCATCTTAAACAACCTCTTTGATAAACTCGTCTTAGTGGGCTGGGGAGGAATGAGTGCTGAAGGCCCTGAAAAAAATGAGTGATTTCTGTCTCCCTTCCTCAATAGAGCAGATGGCCAGAAAGAGTGGGGGAGTGGAATGGTGATTGTTCTGAGAGTGGAAATGTGTGAAAACCACTGCTGGGTGCATAGGAAGACCTGGCGAAGTCATGATGGTGGTTCTGGGGGTTCTGAACTTCTCCCACCATCCTTATCTTGGGGCCCTTGAAATGGGCTGCTACTTTCAGCTCAGTGGTGTTCTGGCTGCTAGCAGAAGCAGGGAGAAGTTGGCTGCCAAGTACCACTGGTGTAGATTTTCAGGATTTTAACAGCTGAAGATGAAGCAAACGGTAATCAATCAGTAAGTTCATGAGGCTTCCCATTTTACCTGTGAACCAAAACATTAAAACTCACACTGTACTTAAGAGTGTTTCATATTTAGCTTTAGTTGTCAACATGACAAACTCAAGAAGAGGGAACCTCAATTAAAGAATTACCTCCATTATCTTGGCTTCTGGACTTGTCTGTGAGATATTTTCTTTAATTGCTAGTGGATCAAGAAGGCCCATCCCTCTTTGAGCCATGCCATTCCTAGGATTTGAGCCTGAGCTATATAAAGAAGCAGAGAAAGCCCAATGGAGTGTTCCTCCATGTTTCTGCTTCGAATTTCTGCCTTGAGTCCTGGCAGTGACATCCCTCAGTGATGGACTATGAACTAGAAGCCAAGAAAACCTTTTCCTTTCCTTAGTTGATTTTGGTTAGTTGCTTTCTTTTTAAAATCTTTTTTAGTTCAGTCACAGCAACAGAGAAGTTTACTGGAGCAGTCAACATATTAGAATTACCAAATGTACAAAATGCGGTACATACTTACTTAAAGCACTAAAAGATGAGCCACAAAAATGAACAAGTTGTGAAATGACCAGGAAAATTTGAAACAACCAAAACCTCACAACCCGTGTTACTCTAAAATGGAGATCAACGTGACAGAAAGAAAACATGGAATGACAAGATTATAAAGCAGTTATGATCTAGCTAATGAGAAAATTGGCGAACTGGAAAATACATTTTCTTAGTTCAGCTTTCTATTGCTGTGATAAAACACCATGATCAAATGCAACTTTGGAGGGAAGAGTTTATTTTCATCTTACAGTCCATCTTCCAGGGAAGTCACAGTAGGAACTAATGCAGAGGCCATGGAGCAGTGCTGCTTAGAGGCTTGCCCTCAACTGTTTGCCCAATTTGCTTTCTTGTATAGCACAGGGCTACCACGCTCAGGAGCAACACCACCTCTTGATGGAGAGACTATCCAGTATCTATCATTAATCCATGTAATACCCACAGACTTGACTACAGGACAGCCTTAAGGAAGCATATTCTCAGTTGTTATTCTCTCTTCTCTTGCAACTCTGGCTTGTCAAGTTGACATCAAACTAGCTAGCACATACATAGGGAACTGCTTAGAAGGAAACAATGAAGAAGAAAAGGAAACAACTGAGGCCAGAGAAATGGTTCAGGGGTGAAGAACATGTGTTTTTCTTCTAGAGGACCCAAGGGTCGTGCATCCACATATTGCATATACTGACAAATTGTTGCATATATAAAATAGAGATAAATCTGTAAAATGGAACGGAAACATAAAAAGACTAAGAAGCTGATGGGTATGTAATAACAGACCTGCAAAGATAGTGAATGGAACATGATGCCAATATTGGCAAACATATTGACTAATATTTTTAAAAAAGTCAACTCAAGGATCCATGAATTCAAAGAATTAGAATACATAAAGTATCCCAAGTAGGATTTTTAAAAGTAGGATATTTGTGTATCGGGGGAAAATATTTTATTTCATTTTAAGGGTCCTTAAAAACAGGCTTTAAATGGTTTGTTTGTTTTGTTTTCTAAGAGTTACCCAAGTCTTGTTATTCTAGCAATCTTTCTGCTCCTTCCATGCTGTACCTGAGCTGGTGGAGGGCTTGTGTTAGAGATATCCCGTTTGGGAACAGGCACTCCATAGTCATTTTCTCTGCCCTGACCTGTGTGCTTCTCTAGAGCATCCCCATCTGCTACAAAAGAGTGCATCTTAGATAAGGCCTGAGAACTGCATCAATCCGTGGCTGTAAAGCTAAGGATTTAGAAGGCAGTCTGTTACTATCCCAATTTAGTAAAATGGTGGTAGTTGTTTTCTTCTACGGTCTATGTCCTTTCCAGGCTTAGCTAGGTTTTCAGTACCAGGAACAAGTTGGGATTCGTTCCATAGATTAGGATTAACATTGCCCCAAATAGAGGAAATGGAGATGAAGTTATTTGTGAGGAAAAGGGGGTGGTTGGGTTTAGATAGAAAAATTACATTGGGTGATGACAAAAAGTTGATATGAACATTTCAAAGGAAAAACCAATTATTGTGAGTATTAATTGTTTCCTCATGGGTGTTTATGAGTAAAAACATCTAATTTAAAATCTATTTTAACATTTATCTAGAATTGAAAACATAAGGGTTGATTTTAATGAGGTATTTCATCATATAAGTTATGTATCCTGCAATGGTAAAAATGAAAAGGGAGCAACATAGCATAAATCCTAGTACTAAACTGATTAGAAATTCTCCTTACAGAATTTAAATTTTCTGATTAACATGGTTGGCAATGAAAAGAGTACAGGAAGACATCTTTGCACAAATTCTTCAAATTGGGCACAAGTTTGTTGATCTTGCTCTATACTGTGTATTTGTGAAGCTACTGTACTGTTATTCCCATCTTAACAGTAGAACAACTAACCATAATGATGACACATGTCACTGGAGCCCTATATAAATAAAAACAGGTATTCCTTCAGACGAAGACTAGGCAGAAAGGAACAAAAGGCTTTCACTTGTCCAAGTAAGGCAGTAGTCTGGGAATCAGAGTGATGGAGCAGCAGAAGAGCAGTTGCACACTGTAGGCTAAATGTGAGAAATGAACAGGTCATTATAAAGGAGAAAATGTTCAACCTCTTAAAGTCTATTTAGACTTTTGGCTCACAATCTTACTGCATGTAACACCCATGCATTCAAAATAGCCTTTTATTTTTTACGTGGAGTAGAGCTTTTGTAGCCATAAAACAAAACAAATATGCAATTAGATGATATCAAGATTTCAGAAAGCTATAAAATTCAAATTATCATCACATTGGTAATAGAGAATAATTTGGAATCTTTGTTTGGTTTGGTTTGGTTTGGATTTTGGAGCAGGACTCCCTATGGCTCAGGCTATCTTAGAACTCAGTGTAGAGGCTGGCCTCTACTGTATGGCTATCTTTCTATCTTGACTTTCTAAGTACTGGGATGACAATCATGCTCCATCATATTTGGCAGGTGATAGTTTTACTGAATATAAATTGATGTCAATACCAAGGGTAAGTGGTTGCCAAAGTATGGGGTTTTGAATGGCAAACCTTGGGTATTGAGCTCTGTGTGTTATTGCTACATAGCACTATTTTAAATAATTATGTAACAGCAGTTTGGCTCCCTTCACTGTCAATTGGCCTATGCTGAGTCCCGTGTGTCACTGTGAGTGTATATCCATTCTATTCTTCCTAGAGGAGTCCAAGATGTTAAAGTATATTTTAAAATGTTGTCAGAACAATTGGTTGATGGCTAATCTTCACTGTCAGCTTGACTGGATTAGTCAACAACTGTGGCCATAGTCGGGATATATTTGAGGGCATTTCCAGAGAGAATTGACTGAGCTAAAAAGACCTACTGTGAATGTTGACAGCACCTATCACATGGGCTGGAGTCTGGGAATGAAGAAAACAGAAAAAAGAGAAAGGTGGCTGAATACTGGTGCTCAAGTCCCCTTGCTGCTTGAGGATGCAGTGTGATCAGTACCCTGTGCTCTCAGCATTGTGCCTTTCAGTCGGGATGGCCAGCAGTCCTCTTGAACCTGTGGGAGCCAAACCAAATTCTTCTAGTTTAGTCCTGCTTGTAGGTATTTTGTCACAGCAATTATACCATTACACATGGTTACAAGGTCTGTAACAAACTCACAGAATGAAACCACACCGTGTGGTGATTTCCCGTGTTAAAATGATCCAAATTATAATTATATTATTTTTAATATTATCACTGGGATGAATAGCTAATACTTCCCAAGAGATAGATCAGTTTATGATTTTATGTTCTTTGGCCTTTTAACCATTTTTCTTTACCATGAGCTAATAGAATCAAACTGAGTCAACTTAAAAATCAAAACAAAATACAGAGAAAATTAGCTTTTTGAGAAATTAGTGCATTGTTCTGCCTTCAGTAGTGAAAAATCCCTTTCACTGTCATTTAAAAAAAAAATCTGAGAAAACAGAATTTCAACAATTTGGAGGTAATGATTTTATGGAAATCAACTTTCAATATCCCAGAAAACAATGTATTGAGGTCCCAGATTCTATCAGTGAACGTTAATAGCAATACCACTCTGCACTTTTAACTATGTGTCACATTTTGTCTGCTGGCTGTGGTTGGTGACTCCGATGCATACTTCCTATCCATTTCATCTGTTTTTCTAGTGGCTTTTGTTTGTTTGCTTTTTGGGTTTCTTTTGCTTACTTTGCCTTGCCCATGTTATAATTGTTGTTGAAAATGTTTGACTATGGTCTCTGTTCCAATACTGACTAGTATATCTTGCCTCCTGTAGATTAAGCCCAAGAATGGTGGAAGAATTTAAAGCTTCTGGGCCATTAACTCTTAGCACATCCCAGGGTTAAACCTGACCCCTTTCAGAAATTTATGACTTGATATTCCAATAAAGTTTCAGAATTAATTGCATAATCCCATCTTGAAATTGGCTTCAGGCGGCAGCTCTCTTACACTGAATGCTAATGCACTTTTACAAGGCTGCCCTGATTGGTATCCTGTTTTCAAATACTCTATGAAATGTTTTTCTCTTCCTTTTATTTTTTGTACCCCTTACTTACTGGCTTATGTATTTGCAAATACCACAAATAATAAGAGATTAGACTATGTGGTTAGCTTTAGTGTTTATTGCCTGTCTCTTGATGTGTGGATCCATCATCAAATCTCTGCATGTTCTAGCATACACTGATGCCATACCCAGACAGTGTCTTTCAAAAATATGATATTTATTGTTTTTACAATTCCTGAGTCAAACAGACATCTTCCAAGTGAGAAAACATTTGCCTTTAGATTGTGCCTCTTTAAAACAATGTGTTAACACAGCTGAAGAAGTATAAACTCTTGATTTGTAGGTTAATACTTTTAGTTGTTGAAAACTTATGGTTTGCTAGTGGTACATATAAAGGAGATGATCAGAGCAGAGCTTCTATGTCCTGTTAGGATAAAGACATGGTGTACAGATGTGTACACCTCTCCAAAGAAATGCTGTTGAACATAAAGCAGCGTGTTGCAAGACAGGCCCTATCTTTAGATTTCTCTGTGTATTTCCCTATTCCATGGAAAGTAATGCATTCTACCTCATGTCAGTGAACACCACCTCGGTATTTATAAGCACCTCATTCAAAGTGGGATCTTCAGCACATGCCCATTAGGAAGTGTGTTTAGGAGCAGCATTGAAAAACTAGAAGGAAGAGATGTTTTACATTCCTGACTTAATAATGATGGATTCCTCTGTGGTGAGAAGTTGACTCACTGTTAGCTCTGAGGTTTCTCTTTAAATGAGAGCATTATACTAAATAAACCCAGAGTAACGTTATAATGAAGACGTAAAGGAACACTGCCATGAACTTCTGAAAAGAACCCATGTGTGAAACTCATGAAGTCGCTTCATCTTCCTAGTTGGGAGAGTGTATATGAAGTGCCAGTTGGGATTCCTGTCCATCTCAGTGAAACACAATGGGTAGATGAGGTCTGTCAGAAACTCAGGGCCTCCCTGAAAGAGTAGAGCATTAGACACTGTCCAGGTTCCTATCCACTCTCTGAAAATTCCCCTCAAGCGTTCTCTCTGTTCTGCTCTGCTTATACATTCTCTGCATACCGTAAGCACTTTGTGATAATGGAAGAACAAATAACTCTATTTCCATTATTTCACTTTTTAAAAATGTTCTTTATTGGCTTGCCTCGATTTCTTTAAGAGATTTGTTTATTTCTTGCATTTTTTTGGTTTGTCTTTTCCTTCATTTCTTGCATTTTTTCTTCCATTTCTTTTTTTTTCTTGGTTTTCTTTTTTTCAAGACAGGTTTCTCTGTGGCTTTGGAGGCTGTCCTAGAACTAGCTCTTGTAGACCAGGCTGGTCTCGAACTTACAGAGATTCACCTGCCTCTGCCTCCCGAGTGCTGGATTAAAGGCGTGCACCACCAATGCCTGGCTTTCTTCCATTTCTTTAAGGGATTTTCCCATTTTCTCTTTGAGGGCCTCTATCATCTTCATAAAGTTGTTGTTAAGGTCATTCTCTTCTGCATCATTTGCACTGGGATGTTCAGAACTTGGTGTAGAATACCTAGACTCTGGTGGGGTCATATTAGTATTGCTGTTGTTGAATGTATTTTTTTGTTAGTGTTTTGGTTTTTCTAGACAGTTTCTCTGTGTAGCTTTGGAGCCTATCCTGGCACTCGCTCTGGAGATCAGGCTGACCTTGAACTCACAGAGATCCGCCTGCCTCTGCCTCCTGAGTGCTGGGATTAAAGGTGATCACCACTAATGCCTGGCTTAAATGTATTCTTATACTGTCGTCTTCCCATCCCTTCTTCTAGTGGGTGCAGGTGGGGTCTCTCCTTCTCCCAGTGGGTACAGGTCCATGGCTCTCTCCTGGTGCATGCAGGCAGGCCAAAAACAACAACGGCTGCAGACGCTGGATGGTTTGGTCTCCCCCAGGTCTCTGGGAAATTCGGTAGGTATGATGGGACTATGTGCAGTCCCAGGGTGAGGAGACTCCAAGGAAGGGAAGGCCCCACACTCACTTCTCCTGGTGGGTGCACCATTATTCTACTTTTTAAACTATCATTTACAAGTAGTTGGGGGTTTACATTTAAATGGCCTTTAAAAAAAAGCATATTCAAATGTAAGTTACATACAAATCATCAGTATTTTACACATTACCAAGTTGTATTTGGTTCCTGCAGTCCCAAACTGTATTTGATATTCACTGAAAGTATTTGCAACTATATTAAATGAACTTGTGTGTTGTTTTTTTGAAGTAATGTGTTAGTTATGCTTTAATAATTGTTTGTTTGTTTGTCCGTTTGTTTCTTGAGGCAGTGTTTCTCTGGGTAGCTTTAGAGCCTGTCAATTGATCATAGTCATTCTTCTCCCCAGCTCTGTCCAGATCCTCCCCACCTCCCTACTCACTCATCTCCATTTTCACCTTGTCTCTCCATCTCTTACCCAGGATGGGGGCCCGCCCCAGGATATGTTAGATAAATCGGGTGTCACTGTGTTGAAGAGAGTTGACTTTCTGTCTCCCATAATCACCATGTGTCAATGGATCCTTGGCTAAGGGTAGGACATCTTGCTCACTTCCCAGCCTCCATTCTAGGACTTTGTCTGACTTGGGCTCCAACAGGAATGTGTGCATGCTCTCACAGTCTGAGTTCCGCACTGGTGATGTTTTTAGCTATTCAATCCTTCAAGGAAGTTCATTGATTCCTCTCTCAGCTCCCTTTACAGAACACAGCCATAACCCTTTACCTGCCTCTGGCCATGAATGATTACTGAGATTCTGTCCCTGTTGGGAAGACCTGAGGAGACTTGTTTCCCTGTCTTACATTGGTAAACCACACCAGTACTTTTAGAAACCACAGATCCCAGAGCTTAGAAGGAAGTAAAGGGATGTGGTGACATCTTTGCTGCTTTTTACTACTCTGCTCTGCTGCATGGGTGAGTTGGGTGGGGTGACACATGAAAACCAAGGGAGCAAGAGCACATCAGGCAGAGGCTTCTGACGCTGAGGTTCATGTTCCCCATTGTTGGGACTGTTCTAGAACTACGGGCAACATGGCATTTATAAGCATCAGGACACAGTGAGTTATCCTATAATTTGGGCTAAGACATGCCCCCCTTTCTCAGCATATTAACACAAAGGTGATGTTTAGCACTGAGGACAAGGTGGCCTGAAGATATTTCCATGGCAACAGAGAAGCCCCTCCAGATCTTTGTCTTGTAAGGGTGACGGTATTTATTAGAGACTGCCTGTTCCACAGAGTGTAATTATCATTAGGTATGGAAAGGTGGTTGAACGTGGGTGGACTCCTGGGCTAGAGCTCTGCGATTGATTTCTTTAGCAGAACTTGGAAATAAATTCTCAAGGAATATTAAGAACCTGAGCCCATTATTCTTGTCTCTGTGGGTGAAGCTATAGCTAGGTACAGGGTGTTTACTGAATGAGGCTGGCATTTTTGACCACATAATATAAACAGAAACACAGTCTGCTGTGTGATTTTAGTGTATATTCACTTACTCTGTTGGGGACATCTGTGATTTTCTTTAGGGGAAAGGGCACTCTAATCCAGACAGGCTTTGAATTAATCAGGCTGTTACTGTTGGAGTGTTCTCCAAGCATAAAGTCTATGAGCCACATTTATCTTCTGCTTTTATAGCTAGAACTTAGAATTTCCAAGATTTTTTCCTGGTTCTTGGCATCAAATTGAGGGTGAATGGACCAACAGAAATCTCATCCTGATTGAAATGTGTATGAGTATTTTGCTCTTTGATTTAACAGTCATGAACAACCTATCTAATAAGCAGTCTCATTACTAAGGAAAGAACATGTAGACATTTGACTGATTTGGGAAGCAAAATCATTACTTCTCTCCCCCCCCCAAAAAAAACCCTATAACTTAGTTGCTTTGCTCACAAGCCTAATTCTTTTACTATTTAATTAATTTTCTAGATACTTAGAAAATATGTTTCACGATCAGCATTCTGTACACATAGTGTGATTTCTCACAGGTGATACTGTAATATAAAACTCCTATTTGGAAACCATGTAGTCATTACATTAACACTGGCAATGTAGAATGAGTGTATTCCACTGAAGTTGAGAGTTGTGCTGTCATCCATTAGATTGAAGATTCTTAAAGATTTAGGATGTGTTCTTATGTTTTGCAGCTACTTGTTCAGGTAGTTACTGTAGCTACCAATTAATCATACTTAACTGAAACAGCGGTGAACAAAGTGGTTCCCCACACTGAACATTGCAGAGTAGAGTGGGTGAGTTTTTCTCTTTACATGCAAGGGTCTGTGTAAGTGCATGCCAGCTGCACTCTGGGAAGCTGTTTTGCTTCTGAGATAGTTACATTTTCACTGTAACAGGGGGGCATGTTGGCTGAGCATCTTTACTAACCATTTCTAATCATTTTTTTGGGCTGAAAATGCCTCTGTAGGATCAGTCTGTGGGCAAGCCTCTGGAGTATATTCGTGACAAATAATCGATGTGGGAGGGCCCAGCCCACTGTTGGTGGGGTTAATCTTTGGCAAGTCATCAAGGATAGTACAAAGAAAACAGGGTTGGGTCATCAAACCATAAGGAACAAGTCACTTAAGAACCACGCCTCTATGGCTTCAACTTCAGTTCCTGCCTTTAGTTTCCTGCCTTGTATTGCTGACCTGACTGCCTTTGATGATGGGCTGTGACGTGGGAGTATAAGATGGAAGAAAAATTCTTCTCCCAGGTTTCTTCTGGTTTTTGTGTTTCATCACAGCAATAGAAACCATAATTCAGGCAGTGACCAGAACAAAGGCACTAGAAACGTCTATCTGGATGATATGATGCAAATGACGGACAGTTCCATGTGAATGGGGTTGTGAACTCAGGGATGGCCTTCAAAAGCATACTGGGCTTAGAAAGATGAGTTTTTTACAATGTGGTTGGTTAGATCATTTGAGTAAGCACAAGGGGACCTGGACACAGTAATGTTTTGCAATCTTTGGGTCATCTAATTCAAGATCTTCATTTGATGCATGCCCCTCTCCCATGCTAAAGACTTACTGAATGTTCCTGACATACATCATATTTGACACTATTTCATATTCTTACCAACACTCAGAAAATTAAAAGCTGATAATGAGATTGATGGCTAATTCAAATGCCATCGTATAGCCTTCATCCAGCAGCTAAACCTTGAACTGAATTCCAGATGCAGAGAATGAGGACTGATGAGCAAAGGGTTCCACACCAGGCTGGTGAAACCTACAGAAACAGCTGACCTGAACAAGAGAGAGCTCTCGGTCCCCAGACTGATGGCTGGGAAACCAGCATGGGACTGATCCAGACCCCCTGAATGTGGGTGTCAGTGAGGAGGAGACCTTGGAAATCTATAGGGCCTCTTGTAGTGGATCAGTACTTATAGCTACCATAGGAATGGACTTTAGGAGCCCATCCCACATGGAGGGACGCTCCCTGAGCCTAGACACAAGGGGTTGTTGTCCTAGACCCTATCCCAAAGAATATGACAGATTTTGAAGACCCCTATGGAAGGCCTCACCTTCCATAGGTATGGGTCAGGTAGGGCATTAGTTCGGGGGGTGGGGGGGTGGAGGGACCTGGGATTGACATGTAAAATAATTTTCTTTCTAAGAAAAAAAAGAAAAAAAAGAAATTGAAAGTTATTTTTGTAAGTGGAAACAAATTGAGAGTATAACTTTGAATGTATGGAAATGTGACCACCATAGATTTTAATGTATTTTGGCAGTATTCAGGGTGGTGCTATTGTCTTTTGGGACCAGATATGAAATATGGGAGGAAAAAAAAACTTTTGCCTTGAGTAACTTCTATGACCTTTGAATTTTAAAACAATAAAAGGGAACTAATGAAGGGAAGTTTTTCAATAATCTAGGTAATCGTTTGTTTAAAAACCACAATGATTGATTGTATCACAGTGTGGGGAGTGTGACTATCATTTAGGACCCACATGTATGGATTAAGTGACTCTGTAAGTCCAGGGAAAAAAGAGTGCAGGTTTTTGATGGGGAATGTACTGTGTATGTTTATCTTATTGATTGTTTAATAAAGTTCTGTTTGGCCAATGAAACAGCAAGTTAGACAGGACTAGGAGTTAAAGAGGATTCTGGGAAATGTAGTAGAGAAGTGGTGATCCAGGCCCGAAAGTGACATAGCAAGGAGACTCTTTCCCCTTTGCCACCTCGAGCCGAGCAATGTGATCCACCAGCAAGGAGGGACGCCAATAAGGCATCTGATAAGTCGAATAAAATATATAGATGTATGATAATTAAGACTGAGCTAACAGATGAGAAATCCTAGTCATTGGCCAAGCAGCATTGTACCTAACACAAGTTTCTGTGTATTCATTTGGGCCCTAACTCGGGCAGGCGGCTGGCATAAAGCGTACATGTGGCAATGGGGCTCGGCGGCTTTTGGCGGAAAGATTTATCATAACAGGTTTTCAGAGAGAATGAAAAATAGGAAGAGAATTGCTAACTTTGAAAATGAGCAATTAGATTCATTAATTCTCCTAGACACCCAGACACTAAAGCTGCCCCCACAAGGAGATGAGTTAGTGGAGATGAGGGCACTCACCACTTTCAGCCTGTGGCATTCTGGTGACCTTTGCATCAAGCTCTGGTGTACCAGTAAGCTGAATTGACCCTGTGTCACAGGCAGCTTGCATGATGTTTCTAGAAGATTCAGAGGTCACCCGATATGGTGTGAGGGACCACCCGTCATTCTTAGTGTGCAGCTTGGCCCATGCCCGACTTTTAGAACACACCAATTGTCTCCCTTCACATTTGCATTGCTTTCCTAAAAGAAAACCTGCAAGTCTCAGAATCATCATTTGATTTTTCCAGAAATAGTTTCTCACGGGGAAGATTTTTAAATTACTGCTTTGGAAACCACTTGTTAGCATAACTTACAATTTGAATGATCATGAACTTCCAGGGGGTGGCTTGTCTTACAGAAAATAAATGGGACGTCCTCTGCTTCCTGTGAAGGTCAGGCACACTTGCAGAGTGGGCTCAGGACCTGATTCTTTAAAAACTTATCTTCTGTTCTATGCTTTGTATTCTTTCCCCTTATAAGATGGAAGCACTGCCGACTATGCTTGGGAAGCAGCATCTCTCCACTGATGAGTTATAAGGACATGGTTTTTATTCTCATTGTCTGTGTCTTCTGGAGTCAAGCTCTCATCTAGGACTGCAGGCTTTGGTAACCCAATATCAATCTACATCCTTTGCATTCCCTCTGTTCCAGTTAGGTCAGGCTGTCATTGTTCCCTGTCACTCATTTCTGCCTGGTGTGTCCCCAACACCCCTGTCCGGATTTGACACATGGATCTAATTCATGCTGTAACCTCTCTCTTCAATGCCAGCATAGCTAACCACCCACACTGAAGTCCCTGGATCAGCTGGCCGAGATCAAAGCACCTACTTTCCTTTTCTGATGTTTCGGCGTTTAAATATAAGTTCACAAGTGAAAATTTCCATTATATAAACCAAACACGTAAGAGGAGAGTTTTGGTATGTGAAAAATATCACCTGGTGATTAGGATTAGAGCTGTCTTCTGGCTGCTTGACACTTCCCATACACCACTGGAAAAAAATCACAACTCTCTGGTTTTCAGGTGGTTTCTTTTCAGTGTATAGCAAAAGCAAATGTTTTCTAATCCTTTTAGCACTCTGGGGTCTCATGAACCTGCTAGACGTGTTTTACTATTAAATGTTCAGTCGCATGAGCCATCTAGAACAACTCTGAATCTGGAACCCGAGTAAAAGCAAGGGTTTGGCATCCCAGGAAGCACTGTTCAGCACCCCACAGGGATGGAACCACGCTGGAAGGGTGAGGAGCTGAGGAAACCCTGACTGCAATTGTGTGGCTGCTAAAGGACAGTGGGGGAAGGGCAATCACCACAGAGCAAAGAAAGAGCAAAGCCACTCTGCATTGGCTGGCTGTATTATATATCATATGCTTGCAAAGCATATATTTATATGCACAAGAAAATGTGTATATTAACCAAGAAATGGGGGTGGATCAAGAAGAGAAGGATATAGAAAAAAGAATTAAAAGTAAATCTAATGTTAATCCTGTCCATAAATTTGATAGCATTTATTAGCCATTTTTTTATAAAAATTCAAAAAAAAACTTACTGATATCAGAATGGATATTTTTTCCAATCAGTATACATAATGAGAAGTAAAAGATAAAAAGTTGAAATTTTTCATTAAAGGGAAACAATGAACAACATACTTATACAATATATTATAATTTTATTTTTAAGTGGTTTAGTGGTGGACATGTGAGGTATCTGCCAACAGTGCTCTATGGGCTGGGGATGGTTCAGTTTGTATAAAGTGCTTGCTGCACAAGTGTGAGTGCCTGAGTTCAGATCCTCGAATTCCCATAAAAAGCCGAACACAATGCTGCCTATCAGTGATCCTTATGCTGAGGCAGAGAAAGACACTTCCATAGGTGAGCTCCAGGTTCAGAGAGGAAAACTGTCTCAAACAAACAGCAAACAATATTTACATTTAGTATACAGTATATTATATTACAATATATTATGTTATGTTATTATATCATATGCATATATGATATATATGTATATAGTATAATATACATGTCATATAATATATTATGATATATGATATGATTTAATATTATCATATATTAAATGATATATATTAAATGATAAATCCATAAAACAAGATGGACAGTGATAGAGGAAGATACCCGATGCCTGGCATCTACCTTTGCACATATGCCTTCCACAATGTGAACATCACACACATAGACACACACACACACACACACACACACACAGAGAGAGAGAGAGAGAGAATACTAGATAAAATTAAATAAAAATTCTAGTTTGAGAGAAATACATCAGTGCCTCAGACTGGGAAGAAAGTGAGAAAGTGGTTAAAATTATAAGTAAGACCAGCATGCTAAAGAAAAGAAATGCTAGTAATTACTAAAATGAAAATACAGTGACATTCATGGGGACAAACTGTTTTGAGTGACTTAAGATGAATTTTTAAAGACTAAAACAGTTGCTAATACTGTGTAGTCGTGAGAGACTCTTGGATCCTCAGAGGCTCTAAGGACTGCGCTCTCTGTGTACTACTTTCTGCAATCATTGTCTTCCTCCCAATTAGATGCACATACGTGTGCTGGTCTGTCGGCACATGTGCGCTCTTGGTTTGGAGAAGTTTTGAAATTGGTTTTGTAGACTGACAACTTAAAATGCTAAAAGAATTACTATCTTCTAGTTGTCCCTGCGTTAGGTTTTCTTTGCCCCTTTCCTACAGTGTTTGCCAAGTTGTCAGGCCTGTGGGCTTCCCCAGTTCAATGAGAAAGATGAGAGAAATGTAGCACCAGGAGAACGCTCCTCCTAGAATAAGTAATGGTGGAGGACTTGTCCACGAATGGGACATTATCACCCCATCCTGGGCTCAAGAAACATTGTAGGAGGAGGCAGGAAGAACATAAGGACCAGAGGATGGAAAGATGATCAACAAAAGATTTCTTTTTGACATGACATAACTAATGCACTGGTGATGTCATTGTAGTTGTAGACTTGCCCAAGATCTACATGATACTGTGCATTCAGCATTCCATCGTGAATAGGGAAAGGGGAAAGGGGCCCCTGAGGTCCTCCCCTCCCTGAAGGACTTTTGGAGATAACAGTTGCTGAGGTGAGAGGTGTCATTTTCTTCAGTGGTGTAGCCACTGAAATGTTGCCCTCTCTGCAACAAATAATTTCTCACTAAAACAAAAAATTCTTAATTGTGGGCCACATAGAGTGACATGAAAAGAGGATAGGGTCTTGCTGAGAAGACTTCCAATGAAGAGGGAGGAAATAAGAAAGGGAAATGGGAGATATAAACAACTAAAATCCATTATAGAAACAAATGTATGAAAGGTCAAATAAAAAGAACACATGAAGTAGGCTTGTTTGGTGGGATTTTTTTTTAAATTGTTGTTGCTCTGTTTTGTTTTTGCTTTTTCTTCTTGAAATGCTCAGTAAGGCACTTGCTTTTCACCATGGACTTATACCACATATTATTGTCTTTTTCTTTGCTTGAAAAAAAAATCTATACAGGACAATAGCTGGCACATAGTAAATACTCACTCAATACCATTGACTGAATGTTTTCTAAAACTATGAAGCTGGGAGGAAGAATGAACAGATCAAATGACTTGCAGATATTCAGTCAACTACAGCTAATGAGAAGATCCACACACTATACATAATTAAATTAGAGCTCATGGATTGTGTTTATCTAGTCATTAGAGAAGAGACTCCAATGTGCTCCTTTCTCTGACCCCATGCTAATTGGAGATGCACACAGAGGTGTAGGTCAGGGATGGATGGAAGACCGCCCTTTCAAAATAAGATCCCAGAAATGTAAACTAAGAAGCCGATACTCAGTGAACAAAAGAAAAGAAAAAACAGAATGTCTTACAATGTTGACTTTCAAAGCTCTGAACAAGGTATACTGCTTGAACAAACTTGCCTTGCCAATGCAAGTGTGAATTTCTATTAGAGTTTCGGTATTTTTGCAGCAAAAACCAATATGTTCTTGTGATGAGAAAACTTCAAAGTAGATTGTGGCTAATAAATAGTAGTCAAGCCACATCTGTTTCACAAGTGTAACAAAGGCGATGATGCCTCATTGTAACTGAGACCTTGGTCTGAGAGTGGATTAAGAATATGAAAATTGCGTGCTGCCACCAAAACTGGTTTCCAGTCCCTTTTCTTGAAGTTAGCTAGACTTCATCCTCTGGCTGTCCTCAACTCTGTGCCTGTTTGTCGCTGTTATTTGGTTGCGGCAGCAATCGTAGGAATAGATCTACTCAGATTCCTTGTTAATGGAAACTTGATAGATGACATTGGCTTTTATCCAAGAAGATACCTATCAACCTTTTGCAAACTGAGTAGGCTGTGAGGTATTTTCTTTTGCCTCCAAGGTCAGAATATTTTTATTTTTGTTATGTTTAGCTATATGTAGGTGTTCTTGCCTGCATGTATGTCTATGTACCATACGCAGGCAGTGCCTGTGGAGGCCAGAAGAGGATGTAGATAATTTGTAACTTGAGTTACATATGGTTGGGTGCTTTCATGTTGATGCTGGTACCCGAACCCAGGTCCTTTGCAAGAATAATAAATGCTCTTAAACAGTGAGCTATCTCTGCAGCCCCCATAGAAACATCTTTAGAAATAAATGCTACAGGACAACAATCAATTCCTCCCTTGCAGTTTACATGTACACTCTAACTAAGGAATATGAACAGGAAGAATGATTTTACAGAACCCCATTCTGGTTAGAGGCCCAGCAAAGTGCTTTCTTTTTACATCATCTTTGATTATAATTATTTTGAAAGTTCATTTGCTCAGAACTCATCATTTCACAAATTCTTAAAAAAAATGTCTTTCTTCAGTCCAGTTTTATGTTTCATTTCTGAGGCAGAAGTAATTCAGTTGTTGAATGTATGACTATTAGAAAAGCTGGAATGGCCTTCATTTGCCCCTATGGTAATGTATTCGTGTGTTCAAAGCAAAGAAGCCCAAAGGAGTCTTGCTCCAGGTCATTCTAGATGAGTGAGACAACTTTCTTTGCATAGCAATATTTTGAGAGGCAATCTTAGGTTCTGAAATATGTGAAAATGTGTTTTAAACAGCATTCAATGTTTAATTTCAAAATGTTTTCGGATCCATATTTATTATTTAATTGTGTTTTTCCCACCTGCTACCCTAATTTCATCTCTGTTCTTGTGATAAGACACCTTCACTGAAACTAGCTTAGGGGAACATGGATTTATTTTCTCATACAATTCCAGAATGCAGCCCAGCATTTGAGAGAAGTCAAAGCAGAAACCAAGGATCTATTCACATAATGGCTGCACTCAAATGCAGAGGGAATAAGTGAGTGTGTTATTGCTCGTTTCCTCTTGCTTGGGACTCAGCCAGATTTCTTATAGAGACCAGGGTCCGACCCATGAAATGCCACCCATTAATTGACTTGGTTTTCCTACATCAATTAGTATTTAATATAGTCCTCATGAACATGCCCACAGGCCAGCCTGGTCTGGACAGCTCCTCAACCCATACTGTCTTCCAAGTTGACATTAGGTTGTGGCAAGATGACATTTAAAACTCTTCACCACATCTGCTCATACTCATAAAAAATATACCTGTGTGTTTAATTTCTGAAACAGAAGGATGCTCTGGTAACAGATTTGCTTTCATATTCCTTTTAGAAAGATGCCTGTGCTTTGAGCTTTTTAATTCCATGCATTTTATTTTATTTTATTTTTTATTATGAGACAGTCTAGCAAAACTCACTGTGTACATTAATACATCAACTAAAATGCTAAAGTTTATGCTTTGAGACATTTATGATGGATTTGAATGCTTTCCAGTGTTAACAAGGATATTGAATTAGAAAGAATAAAAACTATTAGTTTTTTTTTTTTAATTCTGTCTCTGTGAAATGTTCAAAGAGAAAACTTTGCAAGTTTACTTTTAAACATTGGATTGGTTGTGATATGTAATGCCAGCCCTAATCAATACCTCATCTCACAAAATGGGGTTTGTATTCTTAGAAAGTGAGCAGTAAGTGCTGGCTTTCTAAGCCAAAAAGGACAGACAGAAAGAAAAATAGAACAAAGCATAAAGGAGACATTGCAAAGTTCCTTTCCTTAATGGGTTAAAATAGAGATACTCCTGTTTGTCTGTCTGATTTGACAGGAATTTGTGCATTTGGCAATCTGGGTATATTCAAAGTCAATGACAGCTTTTAGATCAGCGACTCTAATCTTCTTTGGTCTGTTCTTCTCTGGGCCTGTGGGAGGGCAATACCAACACCATGACTTCCCATGAGAGTGTTTAGCATTGTAAAAGTTGTTAAAATGTCTGTTACCATTTATAAAGTGTTCATAAAAAAATAAAATCTATATTTCTTCTACTGCAATGTCTAAAATTATATAAAACAACTCCACTTACAACTATCTAAAGTGATTTTAGAGAATGATGAGGCTGAAAGTGTTCTTGGCTTAGGTGAAAATTGAGTTAATACATGGATTCCTTTCCCATTTTCATGGAAAATGTTTAAGGGAGTTAATAAGATTGGCTGTTCACTGCTTGGTGTTAGAAAGAGGTATTTTGCTTGGAATATTTTGAAATATAGCCCAAAGTAAAGCTTGTAAAATCCATGACCTTGGATTCTTAAGTGAGGTGGAAGAAAAGGAAAACAGTTTGGTTGGCAGGAGTGATTCATAGAAAATTTTTCATTGTTTATCTGTTGGTAATGATCTAGAAATAAGAAGAGATAAACTCCAACTATGGTCATGGCCAAAGGTCATGTTCTTGTGTCTTCTCCACTACAGATATACTTAACATTAAGATATTCCTCATAAATCAAGTGGCAATAACTTTTAACTTATTTACTTAGAAGATATCTCATAAAGATGTCATCTGGAAACTCGTTGCTTTGTGTCATGTGAATAACAATATCCATATTATTTGCAAAAGATAGCTTTGCAAGCTGTTTGAAAACTTATTTTGGGGCTGGAGAGATGGCTCAGAGGTTAAGAGCACCAGCTGTTCTTCCAGTGGTCCTGAGTTCAATTCCCAGAAACTACATGGTGGCTCACAACCATCTTTTATGAGATCTGGTGCCTTCTTCTGGTGTGCTGATATACATGGAAGCAGAATGTTGTATACATAATAACAAATAAAATCTTTAAAAAAAGAAAGAAAAGTTATCTTTAGTGTCTCTTATTATTAAAACAACAATTATATTGATTATAATCAATGTCTTTTATTATGTAAAATGTGAAGCACATTGGTATTATGATTAAATATTTGAAAGACCACTTTGCTTTTGACCTCACTTCTAAATTTGTATTTTTTTAACTTGTTAAGTTTTACAATATTTTGTTGATATTTTAAAAATCTGTAAAATGCTTCAGAAACATAAGGACATCCTGAGCTCCAAATTTGGATGTTGTAGTTTCCACATTCCATTTATCACTGGATTCTTTACAGATGTGTTTTAGCATACCAAGATTAAAGTCTCAATATTGGTTATTGAGATAAATAAAGAATTGTCCCTCAGGTTCTCAGGTTTTATGATGAGATTCCAAAGGGAATAATAGCCTATTAGATTTCCAATTTCTTAATCTGTGAACTGAGAGTCCTACTCATGTGTGGACATCAATAAGTACCATACTACAAGTACCAAGGCAAGCATCCAGGGATAGTACTATCATTGCTTCTTCCTATGTCTTGGACTTTAGATATTTCAGTGCTCTATGAGTCACTGTGCAGCAGACAAACAAAAAAAAATATAGCTAGCAAGATATCACGAAGTTGGCGCTAGCTCTGCTAGAAACTAAATGTGTTAAAAGACAATGGCAAATCAAAACAAACAGATATGACACTAAAATAATCTATAAAGTCCTGTTTTGATGTCTCTACTATCCTGCTGGAGATTTTTGTACTCAGTTCCAGACTTTTGGGTAGTAATTTAGTGTTGATCATATTTTTAGGTGACTTTTTCAAATGCAGGGACCTTTATAGTTAAGCTTTGTGAACATAAATGAAGAGCACAGAGCTTGACAAGACACAGCAAAGAATCAAGTTTTCAGTCCCCAGAAACCCTGCAAAATATGAGAAGATTTCTTCCATTTCAAATGAGACCCAAAGAAAGGTTCATGAGGCCTTAAAAAGCATAGTTTTCTGCAGGATGGTTCTTTTACAATTGTACAAATGAGACATGCATATCTCCTTTCGTTGCTCTATCCTTGAAACAATCACATGCCACAATGTTTTTAAGATACCGAGGTATAATTGCATCTTTTAAAGAATATAGAAGAAGAGAATGTGTTGTTTTACTGCTCAAACTGTATATGAAATAGTGAAAGAAAGAATTATGCTTAATGTGAGAGATGACTTTTTTGGTGCTTTGAATGGCAGCAAAATGCAATTTCTCCAGAAGCTTTCGTAATTACGATACAGTCTCAATGACCTAACAAAACTATCACAATCATGCAAGTATCAAAAGTATCCTAAAGTCATTTTAACCTAAATTATTTTTCTCCGAAGTTATAAAGTAATTTTCATGAGACATATAAAGACCATGATCAGTCATGAGTGTTTCTTACATAGAAATGAAATCAGTTTACAAAGGTCAGGGTTAAATACTGACCTTGCCTGTCAGGCTATGAGAGAGCCATGACAGAAATCATAATCGCTGAAATAAATTTCAGATATTGTGAGGTAAATATTTTTTCTAGAGTTAATAAGAATTCTAAAGTTCTTTTAGAGGAACAAATAAGTCATAATTTCCTTGAAACACAAAGAAAAATTAACTTTTTAAGAGCATGAAGGTACTTTTTTATTGTTAATGCTGTGACTTTTAATTTCTTGCCTTGCTTTTAGTGCTATTTCTGACAGTAAATGTCTTGTCTAGATTCACACCAGGCACCTGTGGTAGCTCAGGCATACATATGCCACCACCATGTTGATGCTGAAGCTAGGTGTTAGTGTGTGGATGGCTAACCCTTTGAGTGTGCAGGATATGAAGGATCAAGAGAGTGGTTTGCTTGCTTTTCAGCCGTTACTGGGGAATCAAACTCAGGAGCAAATGGTCTTTAACAAGCACTCAGACTCTGAGTTCCACACAACCCCAACCCTAGATGAGTAGATTGTGTACAGGAATAAAGAGCAAAGCATGTTTTCTGCAACTGCTTCAGTGTGCTCCTGATCCAGTAGTAACCTTTTACAGAAAGTGCCCTTGCTCTATATCATTCTGCTACTGGTTAGTTTGCCATTCATTTGCTTCCTGAACACAGATTTCCTACCACTGAGCAGAGTATCATTCAGAGCAAGTACTATCCTGGAAGGCAATGGAGAAGAATTTGTGAGCTTCCTTTTACTCCCCACCCATGGTTGCAGCTGTTAGGTTTCTCTAGTTGACCATCTATTTAAAATGGAAAACTTCTCCAGAATAATCCAACCATATTGAGAGGCCACAGTAGTGCCTTGGTGCCTCGATGCCTTGGTGGACCAGGACCTAATGAGTCTTGTCCCTTTGTCAGACCTGCCTTCACGATGGTAACTACCAGAAACCACAGTAGCTTCCATCGCAACCAGAACTGCTTCTTGGAGGGTCTGACTCATCTCTGTAGGTGTATGGTGTACTGACTTGCACATTGTTTTCTAAGGTCAAATCATAAGTATCCTCTTCCAGCCCCGACATCCTGTCACCCTCTACATCTCTCTGCCTGATTCCCACCTCCAGAATTGCTCATTCAGTCTTCACTGGACCTTCCAACTGGCTTCTCGAAATTCCTCTTTCAAATAGTTTTCCCCATAGCGGCTTTTTTCTCCCAAACCTGAAACTTCTTAATGCCTTTCTATTTCCCTTAAAATAAACATTAATGTTCATTCACTGCTTGGGGCCCTTGCTTGTGTACCTACCTAGAGTAAAAGATGAGAGAGAAGGTAGAAAGATTCCGCTGCCGAATTTTGAGATGGACACAGGTGGATATAGATGTCACTGATGCCATGGGAAGTCTAAGAAGAGATGGATTTTTGCATAGATGAGAAGTTAAGTGTGTTGCTTTTGGCTTGTTAGGTACTAAGGTGGGTACTGAGTGTAGAACTTGGTTACCCCTTTGACTCTGGGAATCTGTATTTGGAAACACTTCATTGTAATTGACACAGTGTAGAAAGATTACCTTAGATAGTGAAGTGGGGAGGTCCTGGAGTATTTCACGTCTGGGAGTATGAACACAGCTGGTAGAGTCAACAAGTATGAAGTATGGAGTCATGGATTTTACCAGAAAAACAAGAAATGGTGGTGGTATGTGACTAAAAGAGGATATTTGAGGAAGAAATGATTGTTTAGCAGAATTAGACATTTTTGAATCATCAGAGAAAGTGACACATTGATAACCAAGAAGGCTTGAGTGACATTAACAAGAGGACTTTCTGTGGTCAGTGTTGCCACTAGCCACACATGGATGTTCAAGTTAAATTTGTACTCATTCAAATTATGTAAAAACTCCCAGTCACATCCACCCTGCTTCAAATACACTGTAAGCCACATGGGCGAATGTCTAATATGTTGAGCCATGTTGAACCCTGGTTAATTCTGGGTTGCAGAAAGGTCTGTTGGTTACTGAGCCTGCACAAGACATGCACAGACTGTGTGAATCTATCTTCTTCTGCCATGTTAGACTCCTTTTTCCAACCAAAGGGCATAGTCAGAAAAGATGACCCCAGGGCTTTTGCATGCAGTGATGCAGTGTGCTAACATGAATCAATCCCTTCTGAGAGCAGGGGAGAGGCAGAGTGGTTCACTGGGGGAGAAGTGGAGAGGCTGTCGAGAACTCTGTTTCTGCAAGCTAAGGGTGACCATCACAAATTATTGATGTTACTATTAATTATTGTTTTCTTCAGGGACTCCTATAGAAAGTCAAAGGACCAGGATCATGAAGGCTTATGAAGTCTAGCAAAGTTTTCCATAGCCAGCACTATGTGTGTATCCTCATGATGAACATGACACAGATCCACAATGAGTTCAGCTGAGGAAAGATAACTCTAGTGAGTCAGCATGGTTTGGAAGAGCATGATTAATCCCCCAAATACCTTAGCAGGTCACTGGAGTTGCTTCACTTTCCTCTTCTGAGAAAAGAGTTCAGTTGAGATAAGAGACTGATGGCAGAACTGTTGTAGAAATCTTTAGAAACCAAGTAGGAAGCCTAA
Organism: Cricetulus griseus; assembly: GCF_003668045.3. Classification (NCBI taxonomy): domain Eukaryota; kingdom Metazoa; phylum Chordata; class Mammalia; order Rodentia; family Cricetidae; genus Cricetulus; species Cricetulus griseus. The sequence continues at coordinate 251,864,769 of NW_023276807.1, read as the reverse complement.
TGTTTTATCATAGTGGCCAGTAAGACTCCCCACACCCAAACTGTGTTCCAGTTTAGGGTTGCTACTCCTTCAGTAGGCTTTGTCATCTGGAGTAGAGTAGCAGCGTAGAGCAGAGTAAGACAGTGGTTTATCTCAGATATTGTCACAGAGCACATGCTTAAATTTAACAGTCAATAAGAAATGGTTTCCAAATAACATTGAAATGAGTTGATAATTTCATTAACTGCCAGCAACACCTTCCTTTGATCACATTGTTTCTTAGAATTAAATTACATTCTTGGCTGGTTTTACCCTGAGTTATCAGATAGGGAAGGGAATGGTGGGTGTATCTTTGTCTTACTATGCAGTGCGCTGTTCAGTTTTACAAGTTATTAGGCATTGAATAGACACAGGTTTGGCTGAATTAAGTCCTATGCCTCTGTCACAGTATCATTCCCAAGCCAGCAGTATTCCTGGGTCTATTTTCTTTTTGTATTTGCTATTACATTGTCCTTCTCTGTCATATTTCTTCAGTGCACAAATATAAACTAATAAAGTTTCAACCATACTCCTTTATAGTCTTTCCAACTAAATGTCATCCTGTTTATGTAAGCTAGGTGAAGTAGTAATTTGGCAAGGTTGTTTATTTTGACTTTTACAATGCTATTGCACTCATTCCAAAGTTCACATAGTAAGATCCAGTGCTTTAAAAAGAAAGGCTTGAGGGGCTGGGAAGATGGCTCATCAGTGAAGAGCACATACTGCCCATCAAAGGACGTCAGCTCATGTCCCAACACTCCCAGTCACCTGTCCCTCCATACAAGATCTGACAGCCTCTTCTGGCCTGCACTGTCAACTGCATTCACCCATATACATAATTACAAATGAAATAAATATTAATGAGAACTAATGATGGCAACATCTTGAAAATTAAAAGATGAAACAAAATATCATTTTAAGAGAGAGTGAGAGAGAGTTTGCTAGACTCACCTAGCTTTATTCCTCGTGCAAATAATTTTTACTTTTTAATGAGTTAACTGGTATACTTATTGAAGTTGCTTAATAATAAAAACAACTAACCATAAAGCAGGATATTTTCTTGTTTAATAGCTACCTACAAACCTTGGCATAAGTTGGAGAGACAGAGAGAGAGAGACTGATATAGTGTTAATGTTAGCCATTGTCATTTGGGGAAGGAGTCTACAGTCCAGGGAATAGGAAATCAGAAAGTTGTGATTCCAACAGACAGACCTGGGTAGTTCCTGAAGCCAGTCCTCCAGGGTGTGGCCATGGACCCTTCTACTTTTGTTTTATAATATGTAAACAATATATGATGTGAATATGGAAAACATTACGTCTAGTTTAAAATTTGCAAATAACCTTACAAGGTAAATCAACATGTGGAAAACATTCATTTTTAGATTTTAATCATAGGGCCTACTGGTGCCAAACATCCAAATCTTGATATAAATGTCCTATTTTCCCTACACTTTGAATAGATGATATAAAATTACTTATGTGTCTTTTTCTCAATTAAATAGCCTAAATTATAATGTAAAATTCTATGTGTGATCTATTTCAGAGGTTTAAAAAATCAAAGTGTAGTTTGAAGCATATTTATGTGTTGTTTACTAAATTCACTTACTTACTTGGAAATTTAGATTTAATACCTTCAACCCCAGTACATTTTCTTTTTATAAAATGGTTTTTGATATCTAAGCACACATGGATGCTTATTTGTAATTTCATTCTAGTGTCTTTGTCACTATATTCTGCATGGCCATATTTTGTCTGAAATGTCAAAAATGTGAAGGTAAAATATAACAAGACTGTGAGCGATTTAGATCAAGTTCTGAATGCTCAAGAAAAAAAATCTCTTTGAAATCTTACAGTACTTTTAAGTTAAGGGTCTAACTGCAGAAGTTTACTTGAGGTGTCAGTGTTTGGCTGACACAACAGAGAAGGCAGCCAGCTAGGTAAGATAAGAAACAGTGAGGTACTGTTGTGCATCAGTCTACCCTAACATCCAGAACCTTGTGCTTTAACGTGTCATGAAGGCAAAAAATGAAATGCCTTAGTTTTTGTCTTAGTGTTTCTATTGCTGTGGAGAGACACTAAGGGCATGGCTACTCTTATAAAGGTAAACATTTCATTGGGTAGCTAGCTTACATTTTCAGTGTTTAGTCCATTCCCATCATGTCAGGAAGCAAGGCGTTTTGTGCTGCAACTGAGAGTCCTTACATCTTGATCCAAAGGCAACAGGAAGTGGTCTGAGACATTGCGTGGTATCCTGAGCCTCCATAGTGACACACTTCTTCCAATAAGGCCATAGCTACTCCCACAAAGCCACACCTCTTAATATTGCCACTCCCTTCGGAGGCCACTTTCTTTCAAACCACCAATTTTCATGCAGTTTTGTTTGGCTTTCTTGATTTGTTTTTGAGATACTGTATCTTTGTGTAGCCCATACTGGGTCCAAATTGACTTGATGCCCCTAGTCTTTCTCAGGTCTGCCACCACAGGCATGCTGCTCCAAAGTCCAGCAAGTTCTGAGCTCCAGGCTTCCATCAATTTCCAGGCAAATCAAGCTGGTTTTTCAGATTGTGCCAAAGAACCTATCCAGTTCCATATTTACTTCCTTAGTGGTATATAGAGAAAGTAATTTGTTGACAGATAATATATACTGCCCATTGTCATTCCTAAGTGAAGACTGAAATTGCAGTCATGACCTGGTCCTAGCATCAGAATCTAAGGTGTCTAAGGTGTGGTGAACTAAGATGCAGAGGCGATGTGGAACATTGTTGGTTTGTTGGCGGGAACTTTACAAACATATTGATAAATTACAATATTTATGTGCTTTGTGACAGAGTATCATCTTTGGCTACACTCTGCCATAGAGTAAATTGGTTAAATTGGTTTAAGCAATTATCATTATTGTTGTGCTAAAGAGGTCAAATAATTGTTTTACTGTTTTAAGCTTTGTAGAAATTTTAAAGACAACATTTTCAATAATATCCTACAGAAAATACTATTTGTGATGGTTTGAGCTAAATCAGAGGTGGATATTATTTCTTTGTAAATAATGACTTCTAAATCTGGACAGCAAAAACTGCAATAGTCTTCCCTCTCATTTCTACAATATGCTTAATTTCTGCTGAATTTTGACCTTGCAGTGACCAACAATTTCTCTTTTTAAAAATCCCCAGGGTATTATGATTGTCAGTAGATGCATTTAAAAGAAAATCTAATCTATTTTGGACATGAAAATTTTTATACATCAAGCTTAATTAAAATTAGATGCATGCTTTGTTTTGATGGTAATGTTAGAGTATCTGTTAATTATGCTGTCTATTCATTCTAAAATCAGGAGAGCTATATAATTTTAACTTTAATTAGGTCACAGTAGTTTTCCATCCCATAATAGTTCATCTTAAGTTCTGATTCAACAAACAAACAAACAAAGCAAAAGAAAACTGAAACCAGAAAACCTACCTTCTAGAATCTGGAACTTGGGAAAATTATCATTGGGAGAGTGTCCCTGCTCATGTACCTGTGTGAGAAAAGCCCAGTCCATCAAAGATGCTACTATTGAATTTTAGCTTCCTGTTTTACCAGGCACTTGTCACACTTTCCTGAATTATAGTAGTCCTGAAACAGCAATTTCGGCAGTTCATGGATGAGTCAGGGAACCAACCCGACTGGAAGCAGGACACAGTCCTGGTAATCTACATCTGGCTGGGGGCATTTCGGCATTTGGAATAAAGACCATGCATGGAAACAGGACAGGAATAAGTGTGTGTGTGTGTGTGTGTGTCTATCCACTTGTGTGTCCATCCACTTGTGTGTGCACATGTGTGTACAGGTGCCTGCAGACACACACGCCTGACAAGGACTTTGCATTGACCTTAGATCACAGGTCCTCTAGCTACTCTCTCTCCCAGTAATAAGTCACACCCTGGCAGACCTTACAACATTCGTGTCTTCTCCCCTCCCCTGGCAACTGAGAGCCATCCCAGTTTCCTCTGATGTGCAGAGCAATCTTGAATTGTGCATCCTTTCTTTTGATGACACCTGATATTTAGGCTAGATCATGTGGTATGGAAAACGCCCTCACCACCTCTTCTGGAAACCTGTAAGACCAGGAAATGTCCCCTTGTTTCTTTGGAATGAAGTGTTTTGCTTTAAGACACACCAATGTTCTATACATGGTGCGTCCCTCCCCAAATGCTTCCCCACTGCCCAATGGTTCTCAACCTTCCTAATGCTGTGACCCTTTAATACAAATCCTCATATTGTGGTGATATCCAACCATAAAATTAGTTTCCTTGCTACTTCATAACTGTATTTTTGCTTCTGTTAGGAATTGTAATGTAAACATCTGATATGCAACCTCTGTTGAAGGGTCCTTCAACCCACAAAGGGGACCAGACATCCGGTTGAAAACGGCTACTCTTCAGGGTTCATGGCTGCCTGTGTCCATGCTGTAGTTCTCCTAATTGGTGTTCTTCTGAAAGGCATACGTCAGCTTCTTTTCTCTGAACCTGACATTTTCTATAGGGTACAATAGTTGGTGTCACATTCTATCACTGTTGATTTGACTCCCATGACATAGGGTTTCATACTAAACCTGAAGCTTAGGATTTTTGCTAGGCTGACTGGCTAGGGAGTTCCCAGGTCTTGTCTACCTATGGCCGTGCTTGTGTTACAGATCCATGTGTTTATTACACTTAGTGTCAGGAATTCAAACTCAGGTCCTCATTCTTGTACAGCAGGTACTCCTATTCACAGAGCCTTTTCTCTGGACCTAGAAATAATCCTTTTGACAATTTTAAATTAATGAAAATAAAGTTTTCATTCTTTGAAATCATAATGATCAGAAGGCACCATGAAAGCTTCCAAGTAAGGGATGCAACCAACAGCTATGATGCCTCTGAGCTACAACAACCACCTGTAAATGTGCCATGTTAAACCTAAGCATGCAATATTGGCATGCACATCTTGGTAGTAACCAACAGCTCTCTAATTGGAATAATATTTCATAAAAATCTTTTGCTTAAACCTAGTGATCATGATCATTGGTCATGTCACCATGCTTGTTTAAAGTTATGAGACAATAAAGTAAATTTCCTTGTAGATGCTTAACTCAGGCTTAGTTTGGGCCTAAGCCTAAATGAACATGTTGAAAAGTTCAGTATTTACATTTGGAAGAAGTATTTAGTATTTAATATTTACATTTGAAAAATTTAGCATTTACATTTAGTATTTACATTTGGAAAATAAATGCTAAGTCTACAAAACCTGGGAATCTGATGTTTGAGTGCAAATAAATACTTATGCTATAAATGAACAAAGAACTTACCACCTGTGTGGATCTCTTTGGAATTGCCCATGAATACCCAGGCTGTCCCACAGAAAGCCGAGAGCTCTGCTCTTTTGAAGAATACCAAGCTTGGCGTATTTATGGTTCAGACTAAATCTGTCTTTATCAGTAGATCTTTGTGAACATCCCTTCCAAATAGCTGCATTGCTTGTTACTCCGGTGCTCCTACCTTGCCATATAACCCCTTCTATAGAACAATAAATTTAGAAACTGGGAAGATGGCTCAGTCAGTCAAGTACATACCTTGCAAGCAGGTACTAGAAAGAGCATCTGAGTTTGATCTCTAGAATCCATGTTAAAACAGACAAAGCCAGGCTTGGTGGTGTACACCTGTAATGCTAGCCCTGGGAATTCGGAAACAGGAAGATCTCTGGGTCTCACCGGGCAGCCTGTTCAGTCAAACTGGCTCTCTTAAGGTTCAATGAGAGCGCCTCTGGAAAGAAGTAAACATGGAGAACACTTAAGGAATACACCTAACATTAACCTTTAAACACCATAAATGTGTCCACATATGCTCATACATGCACATATGACACACACACACACACACACACACACACAGAATAAATCCTGTTTTACTACAGAGGTAAGAGTGCAAGAGCCAACTCATGAAATAACTAGACCAAGACTAAGGAATTATCAGCAGCATACAAAACAACACTTTCTGGATAATTTAGTCCTGAAAAAAGCACTTTAAAATAATCTATTTTCTTCTTTCTTCATTCCTTTTTCATTTTACCTACTTAAGACAGTCCCATGCCATGTGCAAATATAAAGGTATATTTTATGGAAGAAATACTAAAATTTTAAGGTTAAATTTTATGTCTATATGACTCCTGTAGGAGAAAGAAAAGGATTTCCCCCCCTATTTTTATTAGCCTCTGTATAATTTTATGTGGTCATCCATATAGGATACAATTTTCTATTGTGAATAGAGACTGTGGATAGGTAATTTAGTTAAATTTACTTTAAGTTCATGCTTTTCCAAAACCAGACATAAAGTCATTATGACTCTGATGACCCATTAAGACTCAAAGATTCATGGGACTTACCCATTAAAATTGTTCTAGATTTGAATGTCAGGGAGAATGCCAATGAAGTTAGTATCATTGTGTCATGAGGTTCTTTGTGGGAGCTAAAATGGCAAGCGAAATAGCAACTATATTGCATGTAATGCAATTGTAGTAACCATCTAGGGGTCTCTTTGGTGAGAGAGAAATCTCCTGATTAAGGAATGGAGATAGAATAACTGTTTGGGTTGGGTATTTACTCTGTGTACTATGGCTGCTACTGTGGCTGCTGAGTGCTGTGTGAGAGTCACTAGATGAAGTTCAGGAGAAGTTAAACTGAACAAACACAAGGGTGTCCGTGGTCATTATTTCATGAGCACTGACAATGTTTCTTGTATCTTTAGTTGTCTATGCCTATAATACACACACTCCACTTTTAAAATATTATGCTTCAAAAAAGAAAAGGAATTGTTCCCAAAGGGCAATCTGTAAAGTAAGAAGAATGACAAATAGTTGGTACATATTTCATAATTCACACATGTCATTTCTTTTTAAATGTACTTTTACTGTGTGGCTCATTTGATTCAGTTGTTTTCTTTATAGGTATAGCACTAAAATACTAAACTTTAGAGTGGCCATTAAGCACTAAAGGGAACAACACACAAGTGCCAAAAGTAGTACAAAGAAAAAAGCAAAATAAAATAAAAATAAAACAGAAAAGCAATTCTCCTTTTTTTAAAAAATGGAAAAGCTAAGCAGAAGCACAAATAAAATACAAAAGGATAGCATACATGAATTAAAATATCATTGATGTAGTGGAGGTGTTAAGTGAGGTTCTGGGTGACCCCGAGAGTCTGTCTGCTTGAGCCCAGGGTACAGTGCCTTGCATAATCACTGGGACTATAAATCTTCCCAGTATTATACTTCCTGGAACATTGTGTTAAAAAGCACAGCTGGCTTTAAGAAAAGCCTGAATCTTCCTTTTAAAAGATAAGATTACACAGACTAGTCACAGGAAACGTCTTAAAAGGGAAAGTATGTAAAAAGTCAAGTCTTAGAATGTAGAATCCTACACCATTATAGTGAAATGAGTCTTGAGCAACCTTAAAAGCAAACAGAGACCAGGCAGGCTGAAAGGATGGGCCAAAACTTCTTTCCTGCGTCCTGTGAGATAGAATTTTTATTATTTTCTTAAGCCAATACAGGACAGGCACCAAAGCAATACAGAGAAACCCTGTCTTGGAGAAAACAAACAAACAAACAAAACAAACAAGAGTGTTATGATTTGTCTTACATTAACAGAAAACTCAGCACAAAAGACAAAGGGCTGAGATCTGAAATTTAAGTTTAATTATATGAAGCTTTTAAGTAAAACATCAAACAAGAATTTTGTTGCAGAGCATTCATAATTTAGTACAAAAATATCATTATAGAGGGAGAAATATTTCACCATCCATTATCAGGAAGATATAATGATTGAAACTTATAAACAACTAAGAATAATAGAAAGAAAACAAAAAGCAAGATTGAATGAACAAGAAGTATTAAAATTCCTTACACCTTTAATCCCAGCACTCAGGAGGCAGAGGCAGGTGGATCTTTGTGAGTTTGAGGCCAGCCTGGACTATGGAGTGAGTTCCAGGATGGGCTCCAAAGCTACACAGAGAAACCCTGTCTTAAAAAATTAACATTAAAAAATTCTTCTTCCCCATGGAATGGGAAATTTCATTTCCCATTCTTCTTTATTGAGTTCAGGTAGGAAGCCTAGGAAAAAAATTAGTGGAAAAACAACAGGATAAACATGGACAGAACCCTGCATCAAATAAACTAGAAAACAAGTATCCTTTCAAACTTGAAATAGTTAGAGAACTGGGCCAAAATATGTGCCAGAAAGTACACTTCACCAATCTCCTAAAAATTCCTGTCACATCGCAATCAACTACTGCATTTAACAAGAAGACAATGCTATCAAAAACCTTACACTGAAATTTAACAACTATAGAAATTACTTCTAGGACAGATAAAAATTATAATGGAAAATTTGAAAATATTGAACAATATAAATTATCTATCAAAGTTGGCTGGGTGTTAGAAAAATAGTTTTGATAAAAGGGGAACATTAGTTATGAGAAATGCTCATTGTGTGTATTCATTATGCTACAAAACTTTCCTATGTTAGTCATGTTCTTTTTATATACCAAATACAACAAATGTAAGTAAGTCTAAGTCTGTCCACATTCTCTTAAAAGTATCCATTGGTCGAGGAACTTTCTAGTTGTGGCAATGATCTTGCTTCTTTATGTATTCTTTCAATGGCCAAGATTGAAGCAAAGAAGTAAACAATATTCAAATAGTTTTTCTCATTGATGTAATCACTCAAGTATTTAATTAAAAAATATATATTTAGCAACAGTTCTTGACAGTTGGAACTTTATAAAAAGTAAGACCTAAATTCACTCATTCGTTCATTCCCTGAGTCTCACTGTATTTTCCAAATTCGTCTCAGACTCCAGGTCTCAAATGATCATCTGACTCAACCTCCCAGGAAGATGGGTCCAGCATGAAGAGTTTTAATCTTCATTATTTCAATTTAACTGATGGAAACATTTTACTGAGATTTTTAAGTCAATCACTGAAAAGTCGGAAACTATTGCATTACTAATAAAGAATAAATTAGAAAGGTGATGGTCCATTCTCTCATACATCTTAGTTTTGGTGACATGAACGAGTAGCGTTTGGTGCTATAAATCAAATAGGTCATATGCCCAATGTTCGGTGGTAGAATATAATGGGACATGTTTGACTGATTCAGTCTCTGAGTCCTTCCTATGATTTCTTTTCTTTCTCCTTTTTTAAAAATACATCACTTTCTGTTGAAGATAATAAAACTCTGGATTTGAACTTACTTTAATTCACAGTAGACTGACATCAGCCCACTGACATTTCTCTAAATAACTGGGTTTACCAAGGTTGAACTTTATTGTAAAAAGAGCATCATGTGATTTATTTTGTATGAGTATATGGCTTTCTAGAAACATTCACTAATTGATTTACAATCTGTTCTAGTTTATTGAATGCATAATTGCCCAAACTCACTGAGCAGCCACAAAAATATTTCCCACGAGAAGCGTCCATGTTCCCTTCCCCCAGTCCCATCCCAGCTTTCTTTCTTTGCTGAAAATATGAATAATAAACCCATACAGAATGGCCTACTCTCTCCATAAAAAGTAATACATTTAGTGTCCATAATGTACCAAGGTCAAATATTCAGACATTCCATAAATACCTTATCTGAAATCATCACAGCGTGAGCCAAAGCTCAGCAATAAAAATTCAGAGCTGTCACGTCCATAATAAGGAGCCCACAGCTCTGTAGGCTGCTCTTGACCTCATCATTATGCTCCCCCGTGAACAGCCCTCAGCCTTACCCCTTTACTGCCAGGCTACCCTTTGGTTCCCCGACTTGCTTTTTCCAAGCAAGTTCCCTTGTATTCATTTGCATAGTTAGTGAATTATTTGCTTCAGTGCCTTTTTTTGAGTGGCACCATATGTCTACTGTTCGAATGAGGAATGCCCTGGGCCTTCTTAAACACCAGAGTTGGGCTTTTGAATCCATCATCAATACCAATTATTTTTAGATATTTTGAAGCACTGTAAATTTACTCATAGTTCAAACTCAACATTTTCTTCCCTCTGAAAACAGTGTACTGAATATTTTCATACCATATCTATTTGTCCTGAAACATAAATGGAACACCAGTTCACTTAGTTTTTAGACGAAATAATTGATAACCATTTCAACTGAGCAGAGCTTTATGTGGCTTTCAGAAAATCCTGCAAAATAAATAGGAAGATGAATAGGAGCATAGACATATGAAACAGTAAAATGGGACTTTAGAAATTTATTCCCAGTGCCTTCCCAATACAATGGAATTGTGGACAGTTAGGATAATATCTTCTCCCCAAATTGTTTCTTGGCATTTATACAGGAAGCATGTGAGTTCTTGCCATTAGAATCACAAGAGACACTGTACCTACCCTTTGCCAATAGAAAACAGAGTTTTGGGAATGTCAATCTATTTAAAATCAGACCAATGAGGAAATGGTAGCAATCTCAAGCCCATGCAATAAAGCTCTGAGAAGAAATTCTCTCTCTGGTCTGACAGGTGATTCTCAAAGCTTGCTCATGTAAGCTTTTCCCCCTCCTGATTATTTTTAGAAGTTGCATCTGCTGAAGTGATTTCTTTTGCTACGTACTGAATTCTCATTTAGAAGTGGGGCAGAGGTGAGGACGAAATTGGTAAATTGATCATTGATTAGCTTGTTTTAACAGGCCATTAACAAATGGCTAAGGTAATAAAAATAGTCATTTAGATCTGTTGCTGAATCCATTAGAACATTCGAGGATAAAATGATGTAATTAGTTTTCACTCTAAGTTTTTGATATGAATCTACTTACCATTTATTATCACACACACTTACTTGACATAATAAAGATTATTCCTCCAGGCTTAAAACTGTAACAGAATAGCAGATGAAACAGTAACGGAAGTGATCAAAAGAATATTTGAGAGGAATGGGCAGACATTCAGAGTTGAGAAAATGGCTCAGTGGATAAAGTACTTGTTGAACAAGTGTGAAGACCCAGGTTCCATTCCCCAGCACCCAAGTGAAAAATAGGGTGCATAGTGGACCTTTAACCCCAAAGCTGGTGATGGAGAGTGGAGAATCCCCAGAGCTTGCTAGTCAGCCTCTACCCTGACTGCAAAATCCAGATTTAATGATTGCAAAAATAAGATGAGGCCATGAACAAAGACAGCTGTCATCTTGTTCTTGTGAGTACACACACACACACACACACACACACACACACACACAGAGAGAGAGAGAGAGAGAGGCATGGCTGCCCATTCATTTTTTTTCCACAAAAATTTCTGGTATTTGGAATGTGGCAGGGATAAAATCAAATTCTATTCTCAAGAAGATCCATTAGATTCTTTTACCTCTGACAGGGTACTTTCCCTAGCTGGGCCAGGGGCTTTCAGTTGTACAATGGTCGCGATTGTTTTTCTGAATGGTTATATTTTATTGATAGTCAGACAGTACTTCCAGCAGCACTCCATTACTTTTGTTACTTAGCACCTCCATACCTGCTCAAGAGGACATTTTAGGAAAGTGGCTAGGGCAGTATTTAAATGAAGGCAGAGCAAACTAGCCAGCCACAGTGGATTGAGGCCATCAGTGGCTTATGACTTGTGGCTTCTTCTTCTGAGCTAAGTGATTTATGTCTTCTACTGTGTAGACCATCTGATCAGTGAGAACAACATTTCCTATTCTATCCTGAGCAAGGATTGGGTCCTCCTGGTGGCTTCCTATCTTAAAGCACCCTCCACCTCATTCCTAGTTATTGCACTCAGGGTTTGGTAATCTACATACTATCTAATCATGTCCCAAACTTTGAATGTTCAAAATACCAAATGAAATTATGTTTTCTTTTTATCTTTCTTTACCTATGCTATGTGTTCTTGTTTCCTTTCTGTTGGCCCCAAAAATATCATGACACAAAACAACTGTGGAGAAGAAGGGGTCTATTTGACTTATATTTCCATACCACAGTTCATCACTGAGGGAAGCCAGGGCAGGAACGTGAATTGTGTGTGTATATATCATAACAAGTGGAAAAGTTGGTTAGGCATATATATGGGATTCCAGAGGAAAGCTCCTAATCGGGCTAAAGTGGGTATCAGAGTACTTCATGGCTCAGAGAGACTGTCTGAGACACATTTCAAAGATTCATATGCATTAGGGGAATTTTGAGTGTTGAGGGTGAAATGGTCAAGAGGGAAATATGGGCAGAGGTAGCAAAGGGTAAAAACCTCTGCAGTGTCAGGAAACTAAGGAGAGAACCTACATGTCATTGGGGACAAGTAGTGTGGAGGAATGTGAGGGATGATTTTGGACAGTAGAACTCCATCTGCACTTGCACTCGGCTCAGGAACCCACAGTGTCTGCTGGGTGACAACTTAAGGAATGTCACTTCCCTTCTACATTTCTTTCCAAAGCGTCTCTAGCCATATTTTTCCTTCTTACGATTATATAAATCATCAAGCTTATTGGGAACAGACCAGGGATCCTAAGCAGGCAGAAATGTAATGTAGAATTAAATTCCTAGGTTTCTATCAAGGGGTAGGGTGGGGGTTGGATTGGTCTCCCTGCCAGTAACATGAGCATCACTGTGAAGAAGCTGAGATTGGGAGTTCATGGCTCTCGAATCATTGCTTCTGATGGAACTGCCCTTGCTGCTTACTGACTCAGCCTTGCAATGCTGAGTGTGGAAGCCACACCTTTGAGGTTGTTCCCATCTGTCTTCTGCCTCCTAATGCTTATGTTGGAGATCAGGTAGAACAACCAGGCCTTGAGTAGCCAAGATTAATTAAAGTGAGTAACACAAGAAGAGCAGTCACTGTGCGCTGTGATTTTCCTTGGAGGCACAATCATCATGGCAACCATTTATAAAACTATTATACAGTGTCCCACAACCCAGCTGCAAGCTGCAATATCAAATTGAATCCTAGTCTTTTCTTTTTCCACATTTCACCTGCTGTGTTTTCCCAGATTATTTCAGATTATTTTCTATTGCATTACCTTGAGTCCCTTCCATGAAGCATGTCAAGAGAGGGATTTCCAGTTTAATGAAGGCATTAAAACAAGGGTTAAAAAAAAGTGTGGTCCATAAGTTGGATTATCTCACCTAGAGAGCTTTTCAGATATTAGATTTTCACCATGACTAGCATGAACCATGAGTTCAGGGCTTCAGTGTAAGCAATCAATGAGGCCTTAACATTCAGCTCATTTTGTGGAAGCTCCTCCCCTTTTGAAGGGAGCTCTGTAACAGGATAAATGAAAGAAGCAGACTGATTTTGGGATTCAAGCTTCAAGCTGAGGATCAGGTAAGCAAAGCAGCCTGCCACTAGCTTCTTACCTCTGTCTTAGGCTGATAGGGCTGATTCTGGCCCACAAAACCTCAGACTAATTTCTCCTCAGTATGCCTGGAGAATCCGGAGACTTCAGTATCTTCCTATTTTCAATGTGGCTCGAGAATGAATTTCTCCTATCCTCAAAATGGCCAGGGAATGAATGCCTCTTACTGAGGTCTTGCTCCTGTCTTATAGGTCTCCCTAATGATGGGATTAAAGGTGTGTGATGCCAGGTGCTGAGGTCATCTTGTGTGAGCTGTTTCTCTTTAGAACTTGGTCAATCTTCTGTAGATCTGGATGTCCTTGGATCCCACAGAGATCTATCTACCTCTTAATCCTGAGTCCTAGGATTAAAGGTGTGTACCAACAACTCTTTGTGTTTGTGTAGGGATGTTTCTCCATATTCAACTCTATCATAGACCCCCCTCCCAGGCAATGTATCTAATAGGTTTTCTCTATTGCAATAGTAGGTTTCTCCACCACCTATGCAATAAGCTAGATTAAGCCCAATTGAAAAAGCAAAATAACATATTTATTTGAGCAGAGCAACTCCCAGGTGAGTCCTCCAGCCGCAGAGATTAGTCCTGGAGAAGTCACATGCCCAAACTAAAGCAGGGAGTTTATACAGCCTGTAGATGAGGTATGATGATGTGGCCACCATAAACGGGCTTTGTGCCTAAGTATGGTCAAAAACTGAGCACTTTAGGAGGGGACTTGGGCTACTGCCAACTTCAGGAGAGGAACTGCTGCAGCCATCAAGAACGCAGAACTGGGCATCTGACACCTTTTCTTTGTTGGAGATTCTCTGAGAGGGTGGGGTTTGGAGAGAGAGGAATGGGATTTTCTGGATTAAGCAGGAGTGAACTGGAGGTTCCAGCTGAACATTACCCTCTAAATTGTGAGTTCTGAAACAAATGACATCGTTAATTTAAAGCAAGGACTCATGTCCTCCAGTATTTAGTTTTGACACTTACCAGGTGCTAGACTAGACTTTGAGCATAATCCAACATTTAACCTTCCTATAAGCATTGCGATTTGTTCAATAGTAAGAGTTCTTCTCGTTTTGTGGAAACCAAATTGATACACATTATCATATTTAATAATCTTTCTAGTTTTAGTTATAGAGTGCAATAGATAATAACTAATAAAAAAATTACAACCAGCCTCCAATATGATTTAAGCGCTGCACATTTAGCAGTTTTAACTCTAAACACCTTTGCCATGTAACTGCTAGTATCAGCACCATTTTCATAAGAACAAGGACTGGAAATTTAGGAAGTGAAGACATTTTCCTATGTTCACAGAATGAAGGCAGAACCATCTCACAAATGGAAGTCTTGCACATTTTGTGACCTTCATGCTGCCACTATATGGCGGTCATCTGTCACTTTAGTTACATCTCTTACGTGCTTAATATATGTGAACAACTGTTTGACTACCAGCTCCTGCTTATCTCATCTCTATGTTGATTCTCTGTGAGGAAGCAAGGCTCCTAACAAATCAGCTTCCCTTTGTCATCCAGCACGCGTTTGAAGCACTCCTTCCCGCTGTTGATTGGCCTGTATTCAAGAACTACAAATGGATTTTAATATGAGCCTGTGGGGGAAAAATATAATTATGGTGATAAATCTGCAGGAATCATATAATGAATTAAAAACCCTACATAAATGCTTTTTGGATTATCTGTCACTTGGGATTACTTATGCCATGATCTCCTCCATGACTGCAGATAATTGAATGTTGGCTATTTTACTGCAAGTGGAAGTTCTGACGTTAAGGAGAAAATGAAGCATGTAAATGGGAGTTTGCTTATTTACTCAGTAATTAATTTGAGATTTCATCACAGGAATCATTTAAAGCCATAACACAGAATAACTTTATCTCATGGGAACCGGGTTCCTTTTATTTGGATGAGAGAAGTGATTAATGTGTCTGCCTCTTCTTTTTCTGTTTATTCACTAATAAACAATGAAATAGCATGCAGATGTTGTTTGGGAGATATAAGGGCAACTATTAATGGAAAAATAATCATACTAAGATATGTTTATGAAGTCTCTGGGAGCTTTTACTTAACCTTTGGACTCTTTCTTCTCTATTAAATGATGCTGTGGTCATTGAGTTGCATACAACAACTGAACAATGTCTTGGAGAAGTGATAGCATCAGCTCATCCTGTTATTACACAGGATTATACATACATTATAAATCAGACATGGGAGTCAGCATCACATTTATACTAACACCACAGAGTTCATGTTCAGAATTCACTGAAGGTCTTTTGAATAGTAACTAACTATAGAGCCATTGATGTGTTTCTTGGCCTTCCCATGTCTGTTGCCATTCATAAAATATGCAACTATGCACGTTTTCTGCATTGAGGTGCTGTAAAGTGTAAGCAATACATTGTCATGCATGTTATGCATGCATGGTGTTGTCCCTGTACATGATGATCATGGATGTGGGTTCCAGGTCATGGGCTTATGTTTAGGATCTTTACTGCATAGTCAGAATTTAAGTGATTTGAAGACTGCCTGGAAAACTTGTGACTAGAGCTTCCTTCAGCCCCCCAAATGCTTCTTGATTAACACAGAATAACACACACACACACACACACACACACACACACACACACACACACACATCTGTCCTTAAAGCACAAAGTCTGAAACTACACAAGAAATGAAGGCATATGGATGTAGAGTTACATATGTGTATTATGACCTGTGTGTGTACAGGTCATAATATCAAAGTTTTATGCCTGTTCTTACAACACACACACACACACCATCATCCATCTGTTTTTTGTTTTATATTTTTATACAGATTCACATTATGTAGCCCTGGCTGGCCTGGAACTCACCTTGTAGACCAAGCTGCCTTTGCATTTGTATTAATTTTCTTGCCACTGCTTCCAGAGTGCTGGTATTGTAGTCATGAACCACCATACCAGGGAAGACCACCTATTTTTATAGAATATAAGGTTGAAACATTCTTCCTTGTTTATGAATTGCTTTGCTCTTGAATGCAGGTATCTAAAATGGTGATGCAAATGCCATTGAATCTCAGGAGATGGGTCAGGCTTGTTTCTTTTGTATCATCCTTAGATTGATTGTGGTGAACATTACACATAGCTAAAACTATACATTTATAGTTTTCACTTATAGTATCTAAGTGTGAACACTTTCTATCAAGACAAAAAAGACTTTGTCGAACTGATACCTGGTTATGGAGTGGTGATGGTTCTCAAGTACAAAGATGTTATTTATTGAGAACTTGAGAAACATGGTTTTAACCCACTGTAGTTACAGAATTTCATGCCTGTAGTGATAAATTATACATGGCTAACTTGTTTAGCTTAATTTCAGATGATAGATGGATGCACATATTAATTTCTGTACAATATTCATGCCACCAATAAAACCTGATGGTAGAACTTCCATGGCAAATTGAGCTTCAATGAGGTTTGTGATTTCTCTCATCACAGTATAATGTGTTTTCTTTCCTCTGAAGATGCTGTGGTACCTAAGAACACACACACACACCAACATTAAAGTAAAATGTAGAAAGGACTCACAATTTAAGTTTTCCCATTAAAGTATATTTTGTATTAATAAAAACATGGAGATTAGGATTCATATAAAAGAGTGTTCATTAAAAGTCCATATAAATGCATTTTATAGTAATTGTTTTCAATAATTTCTAAAAAAAGATCATTATTTCTTTTTATCTTAAAGTGACACAGATTCACTTCAGAAAATATAAATATAGTGAAATAGTTTAAGATGAAATATAATTCACCCACATATCCTCTTAACAGAGACTCTATTAAACTAGAATTTTTCTGCCCTTCTTTCTTGTTTTCATGTTAAACAAAAATGTTTTCTGTGGATAAAATTTATTTTTCAGATTCCATTTTGTCCACTAACAGTTCCCTTCACTTAGCATTATCCAAAATATTTTCCAGTGGCATTCAATATTATACCCCAGACTTCCCCAATCGCTGGGATAGTAAATGATTCCTTCATACCTACAGCAGAAATTAATACCTCACACTCACTGTCACAAGGCCGCTCTTGTGTCCCTACCCTCATCTACTTCATAGCTACACTAAAACCGCCATTGTTTGCTGCCTCCTCTTTTTATGCCTAGTCTTCTGCCTTAAGTTTCACCACTATAAAAAGAAGACAATAATTATTCTATTTTGTCAAAACCTCAAATTGACACAAATGTCCAAATATAATTTCTTGAAATAATTTGCCTGTCCCATTTTTCCCAGGAAGAAAGATTTGTACCCATAACAAATATAGAAATTATTCAAAAATATTTATAGTCTCTTGATGTATTTGTCACTACACAAATTAACAGATAGTGTTCTATGTAGAATAGCACATAAATATTAAATTAATATTTTCTGTCTTCTAGTCAGTCTTTAATTTTTTAATATTATTTTGATTTTGTGAATACGAATTTTTTGCCTGCATAGAGGCAGTATACCATGAGTGCCCACAGAGGCCACGGGAGGGCAATGGGTCATCTTGGAACCAGAGTTAGAGACAGTTGTCAGAGGCCATGCGGACGCTGGGAATTGAACCTGACTTCTCTGGAGAGGCAGCCAGGATTCTCTTAGCTGCTAAGCCATCTCAGCAGCCCCTCCTGATCTACTTTAATGCACAACTTCAACATATGTGTCAGCCTTTTCCCTGGGTTGCTTTGTAAACCACCCAAGCAACTTTGCAGGAGTGTGCCATCCTGATTCTTGTCTATGTTGCTTGAGATACAGGTTCTATTGAAGTCAGTAGGCATTATAGCTTTGAAATTTCCCCTCAAAGCAACCTAAAATAGTTATTTGTGTGAAACTGAAAAGATTGTTATATATGTTTTCTTACAAACACAACAGCTATGTTTAAAAAGCTTCTCTCCACTGAAGGCACCTGACCCCTTGGGCTCATCCCACAAATTGCCTGGCTGAATCTGCTGTCTTCCCTTGACCTCTGTTACTGTTTTGTTTTGTGTTTTCATATTTAGTTTTAAAAACATATCCTCACTACTGAGCCTTCAAAGTCCACAATGGCATTTGTCTGAGGGTGTCAATTCCAAATATCATTGTATTATTAAAAGTACAGTTTTTAGGAACGTATTTATAATGCCCTGTGAATATAAGGCACTTCCTCTGCACTTAAGAGGGTAGGAGAGGGAACAGAGAGGAAAATGGCAAGGACTGGATGCTTCAGGTGTCTTAAGACATTTGCAAGCTGGTTTCACAGCATGCCTCTCTCCATTTAAACTCCCATACTGCAACACACCAGTGTTTCAGCTTTACTAGATCCTTGTGAGCATTGCTGTTAGTGTGTGTGTGTGTGTGTGTGTGTGTGTGTGTGTGTGTGCATGTGTAGTTGTGTATGTGTGCGCATGTACCCATGCATCTTGCATGCATACATTCATGCCATGTCAAAATGTGGTTTCCAGAACAGCCTTGGGTGTTGGTACTCACCTTCCCCTTTATTTAAGATGGGGTCCCTTTGTGTGTTTGTGGCTGTGTGTGTATCAGTGTGTATCAGCTCTTTGTGTGTATCAGTGGCTCTTGCCTTTCCAGAGATTCTTCTGTCATTGCATCTGTTTGTTTCACAGGAGCGCTAGTGTCACAGAAGCTAGCATTATGTGAGTTCCGGGCATTCGAACTCAGGTTCCCATGCTTGCAAAGCTTGTACCCAACACCTCCACCCTGATTTGTCTTGCTGTCCTACACAAAGAAAAAGGCATGATATTTTGGATGAGGTAGAAGATATGGTTGCTAAGGGTTTTGGAGAGGGGCAGCTAGGCAGAAGTAAAGAGGTGGAATACAGTGGCCTTTGGTGCAGAGGCATTACTCTACGAAACTGTGTAACAGATACACATCACTATACAGCTGTCAAAACTTGGCTCATTTCAGTACAAACTGAACCATAATGTAAGCTAGAAACTATGCTTAACGTTGTACAGGTTCATTATAATCTATCACACAATTGTAGTAAACTCTTTGTCATTCCATGTACCCAGCATGCCACACCAAATGCAAGATGTTGCTAACAGGAGAAATAATTTATAGAACGAGTATATGCATCTCATGTAATCTGTCCAGTTATTCTCTAAGTCTAAATTTGTACTATTTCTTTTCCTATTTGTTTCTCATTGATTTTCTTCTCTTGCCTTATTGCCCCAGCGAGTACTTGGAACACAATGTTGAAAAGGGGTGTGGATAATGGAAATCCCTGTCTTGTGCCTGACTTCAGTGAGATTGTTTCTGACCTTTCTCCATTTAGGGGGATGTTAGCTGTGGGTTTCTTATACATGGCTTTTATTGTGTTGAGATGCATTCCTTCTGTTCCTTCTGGCCCTACAATCTCCAGGACTTTAATTATGAAGTCCATGTTGTATTTTTTTCATGGGCTGTGTCTGCATCTATTGAGATAAACACTTGACTTTTGTCTTTAAATCCATTTGTGGCTTATTACATTTATTGACTTGCGTATGTTGAACCATCTCTCTATCAGTGAGAAAGCAAACTTGGTCATGGTAACTTTCTTCATGTATGAAAATACAATGTACTCAGTTTTAAAATTAATTCAATTATTCATGCTTCTGATAAGAAATTAATGTGTTATTTTGTCAAAATCCACTACCATAATATTTATAGATTTAAAAGGAGGAAGCTTTATCTTTTACACTAATAATTAGAAATTCTTTTGTTCTTATTAAATAGATGTTACTTTTCATCAGGGGATCTAAGATATTAAAGTTTCACTAGATAAGACAGGAAAACATTTTCTTGATGCTCTTTGTGAGACTTAAGTTGAAAAACAATTATTAGCCAGTAGACAATTAACTTTCTAGTTTTCTGTTTTTGTACTTCATTTTTTGATATACTCTCCTATCTTGCTTTTTGTTGCTGTGATAAAGTACTAAACAAAACAACTTGGAGAGGAAAACACTTATTTGGCTAACAATTTACAGTCCTTCATGGAAGGGAACCAAAGCAAGAACTCAAAGAAGGAACTGAAGCAGAGACCAGAGAAATGAGGTTTCCTGGGTTGTTTTTGGCTTACCAAGCTACCTTTCTTATATGGTCCAGGCTTCATTGCCTGGGAAGGGCACTGTGCTCAGTAGGCTGGATCCTTCTACATCAATTAGCAGTCAAGGAGATGCCCCACAGCCATGCTCGAAGGCCAGTCAGTTGCAGGCAATTCCTTAGTGAAGGTCCTTCCTCACAGGTATGTCAAGCTGATCCTTGGCTGACTGTAGACATCTACTTCTTCTAACTTGGTGAGATGGAAAGAATTTAAGTGGTTTAAGATACAGAATATCTTAAAAGCCATATTGTTTTGGAACAAGCATTCATCAATTAAGTTATGCTACCACTCTCTTTTCTTTGCTATATGTATTTACATACAATATTGACTTTCATGTCAAAACATGTTTGTCTGTCTTTCTGGTACTCAGAGATGTCTGCTGTTAATTTGAAAATTGCATAAACAATATCTCCTCTCTTTCCCTCCATTCAGCAAGCCTCACATCGAGCATGGCCACATCAGATTTTCAGAGTGCAGTCAACTGTGAATGTTGATTCTGATTGATTTGGATAAATGATGCAACTTTTGAAAGCCCCAAGATAAAAGTCATGGGAAATATAACAACCAGAAAATAAGGAAACAGTTGGGAACAGTTGGAATTGTTTGTACTGAAAGCTTTTCGAAGGCTCATATTATCATTCAAGAGTAAAAGAGCTAAACATAAAGAAAGCCACAAGCATATTATACTTACATTATGGATTTTTTTAGTGTGTGTGTGTGTGTGTGTGTGTGTGTGTGTGAGAGAGAGAGAGAGAGAGAGAGAGAGAGAGAGAGAGAGAGAGAGAGAGAGAGAGAGACTCTGCATACAAATACAAATCAGAGGACAAATTGAACAAATGGATTCTCTTTTTCCACTATGTGGATCCCAGGGACTAAAAATGCCCTTACCTGCTGAGCCATCTTGTCAACCCTGCCCTGTACTTTTTGAAGAATCACTTCCTGCATTGTCAGCCAACATGCTCTTATGAAGCTGTGTACTTAAATATTCATTCAAGTGTGTCATCCTTCCACAAAGTAGTTAACTTTGTCAACAATTTGAGTATCAGTGATAAGAGCACGACAGTGTGAGTCACTTCCTCTTACGCTCATGGGTGACATTAGAGAAGTGACAGCTGATCTTTCTTTAGTAGACTTTATTTCTTCCTGTTTTATAAACTTAACATTTTCTACCCTTGAACATGGGAAGAAAATAAATCTGAAAACAAATTAGTGAGCATCAGGACATATGCAATAAAAAGTATAACAAATGGGCTCCATTTTCAGTAAAATAAAAGAACACAGAGAAAATTGAAATGTGTGATATAACCACAGATAGAGAACAATGACCTTTACATTGGAGGCAAAATAGCCAGAGTTGCAGGGTGCTCATATCAAGCATGGTAAAGCGGGAAAACTTGAGGTATGGAGCTTCTATGGATGTCATATTTTAAAAATAGCCCTCTAATTAAAATAGAGTTTTATTTAAAATAATGTGGTATAAAACATCAAATAGCACAGGTATGTGTTCAGTGTAGTTACTTTTGGCAGCAAGAATAGGATCTATTTTAAAGACTTGAAAAAAGGCTTAAAAATTGGAAATGCACATATACACATGAGGAAAGGTACCTTTGCACGTGGAGACCACAGAGAGCTTCAGGGGCTCTGATGTCCTAGGTGGCCTGGACCACCAGATGTGAATGTTAGGAACCCAACTGCAGAGCAGCACACAGGCTTAGCTGATGCACCATTCCTCTAGCTGCATGTCTAAGGGTTAAGCCACACTCTAAACTTCAGAGAAACTAAATTACTGTTGTGATAGAAGAAGCAACTATCCTCTTTAGAGTGGTTCATATTGTAGCATCAAGAAATCTAATCAATTAGACAAAATGTGTTCCAGCAGCTATGATATGGTTCTCTTGTGAATCAGTCTGACTAATGAAAAACAAAGGTTAAATATTGAGGATATTCTTAACCATATGATGTCCCCAGGACAACTTCTTCTATTTTGTAATATGTGTCTGCTTGTTTTGCAAGACCTGTACCTATTCAGAGATTGTTTGAAATCTTGAACTGGAATACATTGAATCACTTAGCTGTGAGATACTCATGGCAATACGTTGGCTTCGTTTGGTGTTTTCACTTCCGAGAAGAAAATATTCTGATCATTTGATTTTCTTTTTACTGCTGTAAGAACTGGATGCCATCAGTTCAATCTTCACAGAAATTTTACAAATTTGAAACTAATGTTTCTCTTTTCTATTCTGAAAGCCTAAAACTTTAGAGAATTAAATTGACGCTGTTAATAAAAAGTAAACTAGGTTAGGTCATGAATTCAAATCTTTGGAATTCTTTTCCATGTTTGTTTTCTTTTTATAATATTTCAGAACAGCCTACAAAAGATTGATTTCCTAGGTAAGAGACATATTAGGCGAATGTTTTTGTAACATGTCCTAAAAGTTCACTTGAAATTATTTCTCAAACTTTTGTAAATGTGACATAAGATATAACTTATTTAAGTGATTGACAGATAGCTGTCACTATACTATGTGTGTGTTATCCACCCCTAAAACTTCCTGGTCCCATTAAAGATATAATAGGCACAATATACGTCTTGGATAGCATTTCATAGCCTTTTATTCAAATCCTCTCCAGCCAGAAGACCCCCCCAAGTACCTTAGGGGTTTCCAGAGGGGTCCACATATAGTTGTTTCTTTTAAAATTTGCAGATGATTAAAATTCATAACCTCAATTAAATATCCCATTTGTCCCTTGACAGACCAGAATAAAGCTCTACTGTCAGTAATGTCTGGCTATGGGAGACTGACTTCTCTACAACTTTCCAGGAAATAACATATGGGGGACTTGGGGCTCTTCTGTACACACCTTCAAAAAAAGGCCTAAAGCTGAAGAAGTTTCATTTTAAACTGTTTATTCAGGAAAAAGCTTATTGATTAGCAACACTCAAGTCAAGACAGTTAAGACAACATGTCACTATGATGCCGTTTAGCATTTTTTATGTGGATTCTTGTGTGTAAAACCAATTTTCTGACATGAGAAGAAAGTAATAGTGTAGTAGGCAATCTTTCTTGGATTTTGGCTTGCTTGAAAATTTTCTGGCATGTGTCAAGTATATTGTTAGTTTTATCTTGCTGGACTTCTGTATGTATTTATGTTATTATTTCCTAAAACAGTATTTAAAAGATGAAATTTTATGGTGGACCCTTCCATGGGGCACTATATAACTTTCTGGAAAATGAAATTACATTCCTCTTTGACAAAATCCAGTACTCCCATGTATTCCCGGTGACATTAGGGAGTTTGTAGTTTTTGTTTGCCAGTGAGAATGTAGTAAGAGTTCTGTCTCCCATATCAAGGGAATCAACAGTGAAATCCACCTTATATGACAACTTCCCAAGCCAAAATCTTTGTGTATTGAAAAACCACAAAACCCATTTATTCAGTACTGCCATAGATGGCCATGTGTCAAAGACTGAGCAGTTGAAAGAGGGTGAAAGTTCCCCATGCAATCTTCCTTTGTTCTTTGGACAGTGTCCCCTGTAGCTTCCAGCCTTTGTTCATTTCTATTGCCTCCTTGGTGTGCCCTCTGCTTCCAGGCCTGCCCCTCTGCCATTCTTCCTATGGGCCCCAGCTTCAACACTCTCCCCATCTTTTCTGCTTCCCTCGCCTTGTTTCAGTCCTGCAGCCAACTGGGTTCCCAGCACCTCAGTCTAGCTTCCCACTTAGGGATCCCAACCTCAGAATGACTGCATTTCAATTTTCCAGTGTGGGAAAGCAAACAAATCAAACTAAATGGAGAGAAACTCAATGCAAGTTCCTCTAAAATTGGAAACAAGATATGAATTCCTAATGATATGTCCAGGGTTGAGCCTTGAAGGTCTTGTCCAGTTCTTAAAATGAGGAATGAGAGGAGACATGGCTATTTAAAGGCCTTATCGATGTTTGCAATAGGTCTGTGTTGCCCAAAGCTGGAAGTATGACCAGCTTCACATGCCACATTTTGTGTCTCAAGAGATTAGTAACATCTTTTGGGATAAGATGCCCTGTCAACAGACACTGAAAGCAAATGAAGGGGGCAATGATGATTTTATTGTCTTGATATTGATAGAGCATAATTATTTAATATACTGGCTTCATTTTAACTGCTGTATATTGCAGAGGATCCACCATGGGTCTCTGATATTTGTGTTTATAAATTCATGAATAATTTTCCAAGGCCCTTGTATTTGATCCAAAGATTTAGAGCACAAGTGAAAGCTGTGTGATTGTCAGGAACCTGAGAGGAGTTGGGAGTTCTCTATGCTTTGTCTTCATAACTTTCTAGTCTAATCAATGAGACTGAGAAGGAGTCATTATCTGATTCTATACCATGATTATGGAAGACGTATTTTCCTCAGTTGGTGATTAGGTAGTGCCATAAAAATGGTGGGTTCTCATTCACAATACAGAGGTTTCAGGGTACCTCATAAAGTTCAGCGATGCGTGATGCCTTGAAAGCCACCTCTTCACATAAGCTCCACATGCCCCAATTCCCTTGTCGTCACCTGCCAATGCACTATTTCATTTCCAAGAGGTATTGCTTCTACAAGGATGAAATACTGTTCAACCCTCCACTTGTAGAGGTTGGTTCCCACATAAGGCAGAAATAAACATTGTTTTCAAATTAAGACTCCCTAGTTTGTCTAATATGTAACCGATCAAGGTGTATGTACTCAAAGAGATTGTTGCTGGTAAATAATGTTTAATGACTCAAATTTTGGATTATGAACTTGTTACTATCTGTTAGGAAAGTAATATCAAGGACTTTCAATGTACATACAAAATACTGATAAGATACAAGTCACATTATTCTATAAAAACAAAGCCTTAATGATGATGCTAAGAATAAAGTAACATACTATTCTAATAGGAAGAGCAATAATGTCTACAAATTTGCACAAAATAGTGCAATTTATAGTGCTTGCATGTTTGGTTGATTCTTAATGTATTTGGAATGGTTTATAAAAGTGTTTCTCAGCTTTAATACCTAAAGTGCAAGTCCTAGTTAGAATTCCATACAGAAAGCATTATAGATCACTCAGCTATTATATTTCTAATTCAAATGTTTTTGCAGGCAACCACTTCAGCCAAGAAGAGGGAAAAGGCATTAAAACATCAACCTGTTTCCCTTTTATTTGATCTGGTACCACTGTTGGTTTGTTTTCTTTCTGTTTTCATTGTGGCTGAATGAAACACCCTCGCACTACTGCCTATTGTATGCTTTGAATAGAACTATAATTTATATTCTATAATGAAAGTTTTTAAGAACAATGTTTTTTAAAAAACTTTAAATGCATTTTTCATGCTTTCAGGAAGAATAGCAAATGAAAATCTTTCATGAAATGAAGAATTAAATGGCCAACTTAACATAACTGTTGTTCTGATACCATAAAATAGCTGCAAATAATGATTTGGAGTTTCCATCTAATAACATAATACCAATGTGAGTGTTGACTTGGTTAAATTAGACAACAAAATCGCATGCTGTTGTCTAGTTGTCTCTGTCAAGGCTCTACTGACACACTCCAATAGAACATGGACACATTGGTCCCAGAAGTGTGCATTTCATAAGTACTTGTTCAACTTGGGAATTAATAGATGTGTATTCATTCCCATTAATACTATGCTGAGAATGTTAATGTGTGTTAAACCTTGGAGTATTTGTTATTTATTTTTTCTCATTAAAACATATAAGAATACAAATGAACTTAAACAAAATTATCATTTTATATCAAACAAAAAGTCAGTAGACAATTTAAAATTTCTTATATAGGATTTTCTGAAAACTTTTCTCAAGTTTAGTGTCATAGTTGTGTGCACTGGGGGGTTACAATTCAACCATTTCAAATGATTAAACTTTGGTAACTTGATAACCAGTCCTGAGAGACTAGAGAACTTTTTGTGCCTTCACTACATGAGCATGTCCTAGTAGTTCCTGTGCCAACCACAAATGTAGAAAGGTCATAGCAAGATTCCCAAGATTGCTGCTGGATGGTATTTTGTCTCTAGATCAGGATCATGTTGCACAAGGGTAAAATCATTCATTACATTGCACAACTCCAGAGCTGGAGAGGATGTTTCAGTTCATCTAATGAAAACTCCCGTTCCTTCCTAAGAAGAAACTGAGGCAGACTCCCAGTGCAGGATGGACCCAGAAGAAGGAAAGGGATGTTTTAATTAAATCAGTCTTATTTACACAATTATAAGATGAAGCTCTACACTCTGAGCTTGGATTTTGAGAATTCAACATAGATCTACTGATCATTTTTAAGTTCCTGTGACCTATTATATAAATAGGGAATTTAGCTTAAGTTGTGTATTTGCCCTCCAATGGAATAGAAATGTCCTTATGCTAAATGGCTTTCTTACTCTCTGTTGTACACTTCACATTCAGTTCTCATCATTGTGACTTAAAGAAAAAAACTGAATATTTGAGTGAATAAACTATTTCCCCACTGCAATGAGGAAAAATAGGAAATCATGCATCTATTGGAATATATCATTAATAATGATAAATCTGTTCCATTTTCTCCTTGCAGTCTCCAAACGTCCACAACTACCCCGATATGGAAGCTGTTCCCCTGTTGCTAAATAATGTGAAAGGGGAGCCCCCAGAGGACTCATTGCCTGTAGATCACTTCCAGACACAAACTGAGCCAGTGGACTTGTCAATCAACAAAGCCAGGACCTCCCCTACCACAGTTGCATCCTCCCCAGTCTCCATGACAGCGTCTGCCTCCTCACCTTCTTCAACTTCAACCTCTTCATCATCTTCTAGTCGTCCAGCCTCATCCCCCACTGTTATAACATCAGTATCTTCAGCATCGTCTTCGTCAACAGTGTTATCTCCAGGACCTCTTGTTGCCTCTGCATCTGGTGTGGGCGGCCAGCAGTTTTTGCACATCATCCATCCTGTCCCACCTTCCAGTCCCATGAACTTACAGTCTAACAAACTCAGTCATGTTCATCGAATCCCTGTGGTGGTACAGTCAGTTCCAGTTGTCTACACAGCTGTACGGTCACCTGGAAATGTGAACAACACTATTGTTGTGCCACTCCTGGAGGATGGGAGAAGCCATGGCAAAGGTAAGAGACACAAAGTCTCACTGTGTTTCAGCACCAGAGAAAGCTATGCATTTTTTTTTTCTTCATTGACTGAGATCTAGATAGTGTGGAGACACTGTGTTCAAAGAATCTGTGTAGAGCCATGCACACCATCTGATAGGCCTCACTGAGTAGAACCCTGCTTGGGAACAGTCACATCTTATGGACAGTTCCCTTTGCAGAACTCAGGCCATATACCTATTTATTGAGTCATTTCAGCTCCGAGTTTTGATATCTTAACTTAGAAAATAATGCTTCCCTTAAATGGTAAAATGGGAGGGGCAGGCTGAGAACGGTAGAATTACATGTGAAATGAAAGTTCATGAGTCCCTTATGGACATTGGTCATTGTGAGTGTTTTGAGGTAAACACTTTCTTGTGGTTGATCAAACTTGAACTTTGTAGATGGCTCATATAAAATGTTATGTATATGGATTGCCTAAGATCTAGACACTTATTTCTAAGTGTCTTTTAAATTAGGTTGATATTAAAATGATTAAACCAGGCATTGTGGAATATCCATTTAATCACAGCATTTTATATCCTAATCTACAGGCAGCAGAGAGAGAGACACACAAACGAGCATTAGCATCTAAGCCCATTCCCAGCAACACACCCATTCCACCAAGACCACACCTAATGCAACAAGGCCACACCTCCTAATCCCACTAGCCTTGCTCAAACAGTTCCATTCCGTGATGGCTAAACATTCACCTATATGAAACTTTGGAGGCCATTATCCTTTAGAACACCATAAATATTCGGTTTTTAGACATCTTCAAATTCAATTACTATGGTGTTTAAGTAGCAGATTGAGTTATAATGAAAATATTTCAAAATATATTATTAAGGGTGTCTAAGTTATAGGAGACACATTCTCATGTGATAATATTTAGTTATTTCATTAATTGTGGCAGTTAAACAACTGTATATGGAGTTATCTTCTACTTATAAGTTATTGCTTTATGCAGAGTTTTAATAGAAAAAATTATAAATCCTGTATCTTTATTCTCTCCTACATACAAATCTAAGCACTAAGCCACCCCTCCCTGCAAATGTAAAATCCTATATTGTTGACTTATTTCCTATGAAACTGAGTGCATACTTGTGTATTCAGTAGCCAAACACAATGCTAGGATTAGACTTTCCCAATATTGTTTTTTGCTTTGACACCATGTACTGAGGCCCATGATTAAAACATGATCGATGAATGCATAAACCACTGTCTTCTCATAAAATGCTAGGAAACATAGTTGTTTTGCTTCTGGTAAAAGGTAGGACTCAATACTGAGAAATGATATATGACTGAAAACTTGGCAGAATGTTTATAAACATCTATATAGAGCTGTGTATTCACCACTAGAAGTTATTATTTTATCAATATTAAATTTCTTCGTAGCACTCAAATAAGTTTCACCTTCCCTCTTTTAACAAAGTTAAAAATCTCCTGATTCAGGAATTTCAGTTTGCATGTTTGAGAAGTAGACATTCCCTGCTTTATCTAACAATGTTTGTTGCCAAGGCCCTCGTGGCTTGGATTCTAGCACCCTGCCTAGGGTGTGGAGGGAATGAAGAAAAGGCAAACACACAGACACAGCGAAGCTGGGATTTGATTGGGTTTTCCTACCACTACCAACCTGGCCTCAACATGTTTATTATGTACAATCCAGGGGCTAGTTAGACTCAGTAGTCTCCGTAAATGGGCAGGCTTAGTCTGTAGACATCTGGGAGAAGGAAGCTACAGTTGTTAATCCATGCACACTGATCAATTTTTCATAAACACTCCTACTCAAACTCCCTGAGGAAAGCTTGGCCGTTCATCTTGAGCTCAGCCCATATGGGTAACAGCTTAGCCAATTTCCCGAGTCAATTTCTCTCCAAATCTGTAACATGGATGTGTCCATGTCAAAGTACAAGGTCACTCCCTCACAGAACAGGAAATCAGCCTCAGCAACACTCTGGACTTAAAATTAGAGGAAAGAGGGTATTTAAGGTTCTTTTTAATGGATTATTTTGATGCTGAACCTTTTTGGTATTTTTCATAACTCTGAGAAAAATGAACAAGTCTCTTTGAATAACAACAAGCTAAATGGGTACTAAATCAGATATTTGTTTTACTTATTATCCAAACATATATGTATAAATTAGTAAGAATTAGCATTTAGTAGGTAGTGAGGCATTTCATATATATATATATATATATATATATATATTATATATTATAATTCTGTATATGTGTTTATGTGTCCATGGTAGACTCCAGTGTCTCTGGCTTTATAATCATATATGTATGCCCATGTTACAGTCTAGTCACTCTGTAGTGCCTCTTAATGGAAATATCACTTTATTAAATTAATTATTAAATATTTTAATGTTGATCATGAGCTTTTTATATGATTTTGACTTACTAATTAGCAAAAGAGATGCCTTTTATTTGCTATTATCATTTCATGAGAGAGGCTTTTGTAATTAGGAGATATAACATATGATATATGATACATATATATATATATATATATATATATATATAATTTAGTTTTCTGGAAAATGTGTATTGCAAGAGGCCTTTATTTGTTCTCTATGTGAGTTTGTTAATTACTTTTATGTGGTATATTTTATTTCTTAATTTTTATGTCATGGTAAAAATATACTCAATTATAAGCCCAGTGAACCATTTGAAGATAACAGATATATGAGGTAAAAATGCTACTTCTCTCACAACTATAGAAAATCATTGTCTTAATTCTCATTTTTATCAGTGGAAAAATGGGGCTAGTAACATGATCTATCTCAGGATTTCATGGAGGAACATAGTTCAGATACCTAGTATTGACCAAGTGTCAGCAAACATCTGTATTTTACCCTCATTACTTTTTCTCCTATGTATTACAAGCAAAAATCAACACTTCATTTTCTTCTACTCATAAAACAGAAAGTTGATGGTGATGGTGGTATCAGAGACCAAACTTGTGGAATTAACAATTAACCCCAGGAGGCAGGTTTGGTACTACTTCTCAAAGTTGCTGACACAGCAATGATAAGGGATGAGAGATTAGTGTGAGAAATTGTCTGGAAACACCTCATTTTTAAATTTTATTACTTCATATTAAGTTTTTATAATCACCATATTCTACAAATATTGCTATAGCATTTTATAGCATTTTATTGTTTAACTGATTAACTGGAGGACAGTAAAAGTGTCTAGTGGAAAGCTTTGCCTACCTCACAAAATGAGGAAAGGAAAGGGTGTTTGGGTAATCCTTCAACTCTTTATTTTACACATATGCAGCTGGGTACGGAACAGGCACTGAAATGGCTGAATAATAAAGGGAGCTCTCATATTACCTTCTCTCTTAGGACTTGTTTACATACAAAAGAAAAATACCCTAAAGGAGTTAGTTTTCTAAAGCACTACTATGAAAGGTATAAAATATCACTCATAAAAATTTGGTGAATTTACCAGCTAATTACTTTTGAGATTGATATAACATGTATGCTTTGTGTCAGAGAAGATGTGCCTACATGACACAAAGTACTATGAATATACATGTCCACACATAAAACTCACATATCATGTGGCTTGATTCATGTGTTCATGCAAGTGTCTACTAAGTATCTCTCAGCAGTAGACATTACTACCACTGAGGATATAGGGATGAACAGAGCTGGTACAATTTCTCACACTGCTTCTGGGTCTCTCCATCCTGAAGCTTATGGAACACATGTAGCTGAAGGCAGCTAGGAATGACGCTTAACACAAAATTGGAAACATACTTAAAACACTGAGATGTTGTTTGCAATTTCTTTGTAACTAAATTGCATATCAGTTAGCATGATTTTTACAGAAGACAGCATCACATTGCAGTGTATAAAGGCTGGATATAACTACAAGCCTGATGGATAATATCAAATTAAAGAAATCTTAGAAATGAATACTCATTTATTTTGGTTAGAGCTGAAAAAATTTACATAATGTCAGCCAGTGACTTGTCCAATAAGAAGATAATTAGAATTATAAGAAAATAAAATTGTATTTGACAAAAAGTATTGTCCTATAGCACAGTTATATATGGAAAGAAGAAATGTCTTGACTATGATTATCCATAAAAAGATGGGGACCATGGTTTGAGGAAGGGATGAGACAAAATGCCCACCAAGAATGCTTTAATAATACCAAAAGGACATGAAAATATTGTCTGATGAAGCCAGAGCCCCAAGTAGAAAGGATATTGGCCTAGAGGAATGGAAGGAGTTAGCTAGTCCAGAGTACACAGACATCACAGTGGTTCATGGAATGGAATGTGAAATAGGAGGAAAGCTGGAAAAATGTTTGAGAGATGCAGGAAATGAACATAATTTAGAATAGAGCTGTGAGAGCAAGGCATATGAAGGCTACTGAGGACAAGCAGCATGGACCCTCCAATGTGAGGCTGAGGATCCAAAGCTCAGCCGTGTAGAAGAGTGTTCTGTTAATGTAGAATCTACAACCCTCAAGAAGTTGTCTTTAAATAATAACTCTAGGAATTGCAATCCAGACTATGAAAAGTTGTGATATGTTTACCATGGAAGTTTCATTATTTTGTTTATAGCTACTTAGTGACAGAAGCCCATATAGCATTACAGTAAATCAGAGGCAAGGTTGTGCTTGGTTCAGTTGGTAGCCTGACAGAAAAGTTAGAATACTAGGGAAAGTAGAATTCTCTTCTGCTATGTAATGTGGATTTCCTATATGCTAAACACGGTGCTGAGAACTACAGTATCAAGAAAAGCAAGGCCATGCTACACTGAATATTACATTTCAATAGGAAAGGTGAAGAGCATGTGTCAGCTATTGTAACTGCTACACAGAAAGAACAGGGTTGACATGTTTGCAAGAGAAGGGTCCCCTATTAGGTAGAATCAAGGAAACCCTTTAAGAATTCACCCTTTAAATGCACAAAGTATCTGCAAAAGACATTTCCAGAAGATCTGAAGGCTCAATTGAGTGTCACCTGTGTGACGAGGGACAGAGAGAAGTGTTGTGTAGAGTGGACAAGCAGTGGAAAGTGGTAGAGATGAGCACTGAAGAGACATCGGGCCAGAACAAGGGCAGTTAGAACCTTAAACCCCAAGGTGACTTTTGTTCTAAATGTAATGGAAAGCCACTAGAATTGGACATTTCTGCAGAAGTAAGTTGTGATCTTCACTGCTTTGCAAGACTCATGGAGCCTCTGCATTCAGTAGAGAAAATGGGACAGGAGTGAAAATGGGGAGCTGACAAGGGATTATTGCCATATGGATTGGAACTAGGTATGAGGAATTATGGGGAGTAGAGGTGGCCTCTAAACTTGTGCCTGAACTATGAGCAAATGATGCTGATCTTTCCTAAGACAAGAGGAGTGGGTGGGAAGGAAATTTCTTTGGAGTATACTGTATTAACTATAACATACCTGTTCTATGTTTCACTAGAATTCTTGAAATGGCATTTGGACAAATGAGCCTGGGATTCTAAAGGAGGAAGCAGTTTGGAAAAATGCATTTGGGATCCATTAGAGTAGAAGTGGTATTTGTTGCTTAATAATGACTGCCATGGATCATCTTGGCCAAAGCAGGCAGACAGGCATATAGCCAAACTTTTTTTTAGCATTTGTATTTGTATTATGAGTGCCAACATGTGTTGTACATGCATGTGAATGTGGAATCCCAAAGTTGACATCAAGTGTCTATGTTGATCACTCTTCACTATTAAAGTAGGGTCTCTCACTGAACCCACTGCTAACAGATTCTAGCTAATCTAAAAAGCCAGGTTGCCCTAGGTTGCCCAAGGGTTCCCCTGTCTCTGCCTCTCAACCAAGGCTACTGGCTTTTTGTGGATGGGTTCTGAGGATCCAAACTGTGCTCCTCTACACTTCCATGACAAGGGCTTGTCAACTGAGCCATCTTCCAGCCCTTATCCAGGCTTTGACATTGTGATATGCATTGTAAACTACAAATATGTTGGGCCACATGCATAATTACCCTGGTCTGTAAGTTGGGCACACTTCAGAGGTTAGGGAGAAACACCTGAGAAGTCAGTAAGGGAAGGGAGATCCAGCAAGGCCAATCTGCTAGAGAGATTTGTGGGGAAAGAGGGTGTTTGACAGAGAGACTTTCCCCTTGCTAGTAAATGCTGTCTAGGGACTTAGTGAAAGGAAAGCGGAGGGCTGTGGGTTATAGCTGGAAGTGTGTCCTTGGAGGGAGAAGACAAAGACTGAAAAAGACTTGTTCAGAGAGGAAGTGTTTCCCTGAAGAGCTGTGGAGATGAGCAGTGGTACTTGGGGAGGTATTCCCACTCTTCATGAAGACTTAGAAGGTGACCCATAATCGCGTATCTGTGTGCTGTCAAGAATAATCCAGTAGAGAGTAGCTAATTCTGTGGAAGGGAGAATTGTAAGAACAAAGTCTTTAGTTGCATGTGAGGGCTTCTGTTATTTTGAGGAGTAACCTGTATTTCATAGTAATTAATTTGTATTCTAGCATTGATTTGTTGTATTGACAAAACTGTTAGGACAAGGATGCATATTGAAAAATGAGAGGAAATGTAAAAGCAGATGATAATCATCTATGATTGACAAGGAAAAGCATAACAATAAATTTTAAGTAAAATACAGGTTACACTGATAACTATAAATGTAAAGAAGACTCAGTAATGACCTGGGATTGTCAATGCAAGGCAAACAAAAATTAAGTAAACTTTGGCCTCTATTGATAATTATGAAAATGATACCAGAACCAATGTAAATAGAAATAAAATATTTTCATCACTACCTTTTGGAGTATGCACAGTAGTTCAAATAGGTAATAAACCCCAAATAACTTATCTTAATAAGTTATTTTAAAGGCATTTTCAGCATACCAATATTAGTAGGTATCTACATTTTAGAATTCAAAAAAAAATTAAAGGAAAATGGCATGGCCAGTTTCAGAAAACTCAGTTAAAACACTAAAGAACACAGTTTTTCTCCAATATCTGAGTTGGTTCTTTCTCCTTCTCATGAGAGGGACAGGTGACCTTGATGCCCAAGAACAAGAGAAGGGTGTGATTGGCAAGGGGCTTTGAAAACAACAAGGCCTGAAGAGGCCCAGTGCAGCTGGGGGATGGGACAGGGTATGTCTGTATCACAGTTAGACAGTTTTCTTTCCTGAGTCCTTTCCCCTTCTTCTTTCTTATCTTACATAGATTGCCAGTTATTTCTGTGTGCCCCCATTAAATTTTCCTTGGCCCCACACAGTATGAAGTAGTGTGTGTGACAATGTAGATCACATGGAAGGAAGCAATCCAACTTGATCTTTCTACTACAGCCCTTTTAAAACCAACACTAGAATCCACCAGAATTATACAAAACATTTTTTTATTCCATGAATGGTTTATTGTTGAACTAGTGTGACACTTGAAAACTTAAATTAATGTGGCCCATAAGTACAATTTTTATGGTTTTGAACAAATGATCAGATCCTTGAGAATAAAATACATTTTCCTGAAATAGCTGACTAGAGACAGTTGATTCTGCCAGTATGAAACTACACCAGTTTGGATGTACCTTTTCTTTGGTCATTCTACTCAGATGTGGACACACTAAGGACACTTCCTCCTCCCAAATATTACTTACAAGCATAGAAGCCATTCAGGACTTTCAGAGTGTGATGGCCACAGGCAAATCTGTGATAGTCACCTCTCACCTCCATTTTCTTCCTGCAGGCTGTTGCTTTTCTCAGCAACCTACAGGCAGAAGCTGAGTTTATTTTTAGTCTTCTGCCATTTATATTTGTGAAAGGAAATCTGGTCATTCAAGTGATGGCTCTAAAGCACGTTGGAAGGGCTGACCCTGGCTCCCAGCACACTGAGTACTCCCCATTTCACATTTCATGGTTTAGTTACATTGTGTTTTTGTGGTCAGCCAACCACCTGTTGACACTGGTTCCTTGTTTCTGGTCATAGTTCTTGTCATACACTTGATTCTACTGTCCACCTTACACATGACTGTCATCTTTTAGTTCACCGTTCAGTGGAATCCTGGTGTCATCTGTCCATAGGACCAGAATAGTCCCAGGCAGCTGAGCTGTGCTTATGTGTACAGTTGGCTTCCAAGTGACTGCTGCTATCTCCTCATTTGGTAAATGACTTCTACTTACTCTGTTTATATATAGTAGCTAATAGGTATAGACTTCTAATTATAGACTTCTACGTTAACTATGAACTGGATTTGTGTGAATAGACCCAGTAGTTCTGTCCTTTAGCTTATGCTTTAATGTTCTTTATTGGAAAATGTGACTGGAGTCTTGCTGTCCTTCAGGTTATTATTATTAAATAGAGATTTTGACAAGAATGGAGTGTTTCAACGATCACCAGTGTCAAACAAAGGTCAGAACTTATTAAACAGTGAGGGGAAGGCAGCAAGTCTGTGTTCTTGAAAAATGTAACCAGCAGTTCAGAATGCTTTATTCTCTTTGAGTAGATTGGTGATTTATTGCTCTTTTGAAACCGGAGTTTCAATGCTGAATTGGAACTTAACTATTTCTTTTAACTTCTGGGTATGCACATAAGGTTGAATAGATTCCAAAAAAAAAAAAAATTGAAAAAATTGGCATCTCATGCTCTTGTTTATCTGAAACCTCTCCAATCTGTCAGTTCTACTGTTCCATCGCACACAGGCTGGCTTCGTTCTGAGAGTCAATGATCATAAGTGTCTCAGAAAGGCTACAGAAGCTGTCTGTATCACTTTTAGAGATTAGTAGAAAAGACAAACCTGTGGCTGAGCTCTGCACACACTGCATAATGCCAGCAAGTGACTTTGATTGGCTTCCCAGTTTTCAGAGTTAATTCAACAATACAAGCACAAAACAAAGGCAAGACAGAAAGGAACCGGAAGTCCCTCAGGGTGTTCTGCTGAAGAGGTGGATGTTACTAAAGAACTGATGATAGAGACAGATCTATTTATTAGGTGAAATAGATTGTGTTATAAGGTGTTATTAAGAGCTATTGAATAAAATAGCCCCACATGCATAGCATTTGCCCAGAAGAAATTTCTCTCATGAAAAAAATTAATGTTTAAATAGATCCCTGCCTATAATGTCACCTTATACTAATATAGTATTCAAATGGAATCTTCATTTCTGACATCTAGAATACAAAGATTAGACACTCAATTTTTATAAGATAATATTACTAAATATAATCTTCTGACTTCACATAGTCCAGGTAGTGCTAGCTACTAGAGGAATTCGGTGTCCACATCAGATGTCACTATTTATAGAACTATTTTGATATTTGGACACCTCCACTCATTACAAGACATATGTATTTATTATTTGGCAAGTGGACAAATGTTTATCAGTTGACTCAGTGACATATAAGGCCTTGCAGGAACAGGGAGACTCTACTATCCAAGGGGTGAACTTGCTCTGAGAATCACCACAAACAATGTTTGAAATTGGCTTGTTAATAATTTACAGCTCACAGCTGGTGCTTCGTATCCCTGCTGTTCTGACTGCCTTAATAATTCTGTTTCTGTTCTAAGCTATGTTACTCTTGTCTAAGCTCTTTCATTCAGGTTCCTCTTCTTAATGGAGAATTGATGAAGTGTTGTATTAATTGCATTCTTTAGAAATAATATAATTGATACCAGTCTGTCTATTGGTGACAGGAATGATAGCAATTTACCATTCAGTGATCACATACTTCATTCTTTCTCCAGCCACCATTGTGTTGGGTGAATATTACTTTCATCATTGGCCAATTATGGTTTTTATGATTAGGTGTCTTCACCATCTTTTGTTCACCTAACTATTAATCAACAAGTGTTTTATATGCCACTTATATGGTACCAATGCCCTTCACCACCAGCAAGGAAAGTTCAGAGATACTTCTAAAATACCGGTTGCTGCTTATACTGTACTGAAACAGTGCTGTTCACATGGAGAGTCCTTCCTCTAGGAGAAACTTGAAAACATCTGAAAAATTTGTGATTATAAAGTAAAATAGGATGGAATGGGTTAAAAAATAAATCTAAGAACACGTCCTGAATAAATATTAATTCATGAAATGTGCTCACTAACCTATCAATTTATGTGTATGTGTATTGTTATTGGGACCTCAACTTTGTGCGTGCGTGCGTGCGTGCGTGTGTGTTTCTGTGTGTCTGTGTACTGAGTCAGGCTGAAGTGGTGGTGGTATTTGTG
Source organism: Cricetulus griseus (assembly GCF_003668045.3). Taxonomy (NCBI): domain Eukaryota; kingdom Metazoa; phylum Chordata; class Mammalia; order Rodentia; family Cricetidae; genus Cricetulus; species Cricetulus griseus. Next base: position 251,826,982 of record NW_023276807.1, on the reverse strand, counting down.
TCCTGTCCACGCTGGGATGTGTTATCTTCCTATAGTACCAGTGTTTGAAAGAGACTCTTTGGGGACTTCTCTCTATTTTCCCTTCTTCTTCCTCCATCCTTCACCATTATATCCACTTGGGATTGAGTGTAGGTGCGGGACAGGGTCTCATGTAACAACTGCGTCCTGTAACAGAGGCAGGTCCTGAACTGCTCATCCTCCTGCCTCCACCTCCTGAGTGCTAAGATTGTAGGCCTGTCCCATCATGCCTTGCTACTATAGGGTTTTTTGTTTGTTTGTTTTGTTTTGTTTTGTTTTGTTTTCTCTCCGAGGCTCAGTTTCTCTGTGTCTTGGATATCTCACCAAATCTGCCCCAACAGTCTTATGGGATTGAAACTTACCTTTAGTAACATAGTCTCTGTGCTGCCATCTAGTGGTAGAATCTTAGAAACATATGCAGGAAAACATATGCAGGGGGCTATATGACTGAAGATACTTTTCCTACCCAGCATGGCCCCTGGGTTTTGCCAGCTACTTCAGAGTCGTAAGAAAGTGTAACGAATCCTTTCTAAGAAAATGTTCTTAGTTTGATGGTGTATGCCTGTAGTCCTAGAAATGAAATTTAGGGCTGCGGAAGCAGCAGTCAAAGCTCATCTTTAGTTGCATAGAAAGTTAGAAACCATCCCTGAGATGCTTGAGACCCTGTCTCCACCCACCCCTCTCTGAATAAAAAAGAAAAAAAAAGAAAACCTAAAACTTGAACTTGACAATATACACCTTAATTTTTTAGAGTTCTAGTGTATGAAGGACAGGACCTTATTTATTTATTTTGGTTCAGAAAGAATAGATGTAACTTTTGCAAATCACCCAATATTTCTATCTTATACACCATTATCCTTTGCTTAGTAAAATTAAAATGCTGTGTTTTATCTCTACATTATACATCTATGCATTCTGTTTTTCCTAAATGAATGCACGTGGATGTATGCCAATTTGTCTGCTATTAGCAAGTTCTACTAAGACCTGAACCCATTGGTCAAGGAAGCCATCATCATCCAGAAAATAAAAGGAAAACAAAGTGTATGTCTTTAGGGAGACAGCTGGCAAGCTTGATGCCCCCAAGAAAAGCAAGACTATCCATCAGAGAACCTTTTTGACAGCTAAGAATTGAGAATTTCACTAGAAACTGGATAGAAGTTTAGGTAAACATATGGTAGATATGGGTTTCCCACTTTACTAAAGAAAAAAAAAGGACCTAGTAGTGTGAAGTCTTCTAAGACTAAGATCTTCTGTTGATAATTATATAGTTTATAAATTATACATTGTCATTAGTATAAATCCCCATTCCTATGATTTAAGGCATTGGGAGGCATCTGACGAAGTTCTTCATAGAAAGGTAAGGAATGTGAAATATACGATTTAGGTTGTGATTGTTCTGTTTCTCCAGTGTTGTGTAGGATACCAGCACAAGCTCAGTAGATATTTATAAAACAGATGTGTGAACATCAGAATAAATTGGTATAACTTGCAGTATATATTGCAGTATATTCTATGAAGGAATTCTGTGGCCAGTACTGACCTACAGTCCCAAACTTCAAACTCCAAACCAAAGAGAACTCTTCCTTTGTATTATGAAATAGAAAGATACTCAACTTAAATGCCAGCCAGCTTCTCCCAACCCAGTCTGTTGCCCCTCCACTAAACAAGCCTCATATTCTGTCCATGTGCCTTGGCATTTTGTGATGCTTCCTCACCTTTGTCCATGCAGTAAAGGGTCTTGTGCAAAATAAATAAATAGATAGATAAATAGATAAATAAATAAATAAACTAAAAAGGAAATAATATATTTGATGTCGTATTATGGATAATTGATATAATGCAGCTTTTAATAATTTCTGGAGTCGAACTCCTGGGAGTGAGAACTATTCTGAAGGCTTCAAATGAATCTCAACGAAAAGACTGCTGTGTGTAAATTATTGTGAGTCCTCATCTATTTCTTTGCTTAGTAAAATATTTTATCTGTGGACATGACACGAAGAGCTTTAATTAGACCTATATAATTAATAGAATCAGAGATGTATCTTGTATGATATATATAATAGTTATACCAATCTCATTTCTCAGTCAGGGTGAAAAAAATTATGCCTTCTCCCATAGTACAGTTAACTGCATCAGCATTGTGTTACCATAAAGTCTGGAAACTGTGGAGTATGGATAATCCCACCATAAACTGTAATAAAAATTACCCTTCCGGACTCAATATTCTCTCCATTAAGTTCATAGGCACTGTCTCCTTGTACATAAAGTTTTATGAAATAAATCGACTGGTCTGCCTGTCTTTACCAGATAGCAAGCTGTTTTGATTTAAAAGCTGATGATGGTACAATCAGTTTTTCCGTGTTTGAAGTGCATGTTAAAAACATAAATTTCCTTTAACAAACCTTAAGTCGAAGGAAATTGCTCCTCTTCCTTGCACCCTGCATTTAAGTATCTCTTTGTGAGAAAGAATCAATGATGTATTTACCATGGCTGGACCATTTGTTGTGGTCATAAAAGGAAGATTTGGTTTCCCGGTTCAGATCCCCAGCCTTAAAGGTGTATTAAGCAAAACGAAGCTCAAATCTCAGACAGCTTTGTGGGAATTGTCTGGAAGCTTTCTGTGTTTAGGAGGCATTGTCAATTTCCTGATTGTGTTTTTTGTCTTCTCTGTGCTGAATCTAAAGGCTTCCCTAATCATCTTTGCTATGGCCTTTGTCAGAAGTGAATGCCTTAAATCAATCCTCTGTAAATGCAGGGACCTTTTAAACAGAGCAAACCTCCTGGGTTCTCACTCATAAATCCCCCAAGAAGTTCCCCTGGAGGAAGCCATTGTGTGCTAATGAAGGGAGAAGAGGTGACTGACGCTTGAGGAGAGGCATGAAGAGGCCTGAACTCCAGTATCAGAGTGGGGAGGACTACCTCAGACCAGGACAATGGATGGCGAACCCAAGGTGGAGGGGATGTGATTTTTGTTGTCATGTCATTTCTAATGCATTTTCCCATGCATACGCTGTGTGTGGTATAAAACATGCATGTGTGATATGTTCTGTCCAATACCCCTAGGAAAGACCTGAGCTCACCCCAGCTCCAAAGGCTTTTAACTCTTATATTACATTTATTTCTTGTACTCTTTTTGACTATAGTTTTCTAGCTGTGCCTAATTTGAATAAAGTAAAAAATGGTGAAGGAGAAGTAAAAAAAGAAAAGGTTATTTCCTTATTTTTATAACCCTGTCCCTCTAAAACATGTCCTCAATAGATATTTTGGATATTCCCAATAACTACAAGAAATTGTAGCATTTCGCTTTGTATAGGTTTCCTTATAGTAAGAAAATATATCTACAGTTTTGGAATTATCAATCCACTCAGGTTCAGTTCTGATTATTTTATGTGAAACTGATGCACAGATTAAGAGATTGACTTTTATCTTTGGGGACACTAAGAACAGAAGGTGGTAGGCAGATGAGATTTCAGCATTATTATGGCACTAAGAACTTGATTCAGCAGAGTAAAGACTTTCTGGATGAGAGTAAATAGGGTCACACTCCTTTGTCCTTGGAGGTAATGCTACACAAGAGCATCGTAATCACCTTTGAAATAATGGCCATTAGTAATGAAGGAATTGCTGTCTGTCTGTCTATTTGAGGAAGTCCTCAAAGTATGTAAAAAATCTTATAAATGTGTTTGTTAAAACTAAACAATAACCTTTGTTGACTGTATTCCTTGTATGTTAAATATTTCATCCTTAACACTCCCCCCAGTAATTATAGGTGTTGCTGTCCCTTTTTCATAGGTAAGAAAATAGATACCTCTCTGGTTCTACCCCTTAAAGGTTCAATTTATAAGGGGTAGCACCTTGAACTAAATCATATTTTAAAATACTTCAAAATAGTTTCCCATGACTTTGGATGGATTGACAATTAACTGTTAAACTTGAAATATTGAAAGGATTTGTCAGTGTTAATATCCCAACTCTGTTTTTCCTCAAATAAGGTGCTGCTTACAGACCATGAAATATTGCATTTTAAAATCATCTGTGCTTTTGGTTAAGGTTTAAAATTTATGATGTATGAAATATGTACCTATAGCTGCAACTGTGTATGCACATATATGAACCCTGTGATGTAATCCCACATAGCTAATTATTGTCATTAGAGTGTGGTTCTATGTGCTTCAATTTCTCCAACATCTTGTAGCATGAGAACAATAGCCCCAAGCTGTAGGTTAACATTTTTAGGTGCAGGGAAATTTTGTCACAGTGTGGTTCACTGAGTTTCAGAGACTGACATCTGTGTCATTTTTAGACATATCTGGTCTCTGCCTGGAGCTCTTTTGAGAAGGAAAATGGACACAAAGACACACACATAACACAGACATGCCTGCTTTATCTTTCCTCATCATGATAGTGGTTATTAAAAAAAAACAAGACCAAAAACACAAAAAAGATGCAGCCAACATTTAATGTTACTACGTTACTGTTACAATTATATTTATTTTTCTTAGACTAATGAGTTCAATAAAATCCTGAACACTAGCCAATAGCTAATCATCATTAGAGCATTACCACATTCAGAATCATCCAAGCTCATGTAGCAGATGCTTAAAAATGCTCTTTTCAAACTAGAAAATAAATTCCCAAACACATGTGTTTGAATATGGAGACTAGCTAGCTTTGTAATAGGGACTGACATCTTCCGGCTCTGATTTCAATGTTGTTTCTACATTTTTTTCATTCTTTTCTTATTTGTTAAACTTCTCACAATATAAAAGACCCTGCCTGCTGCCTGGTCCTCAGGCATCACACCTGCACAGTAGCACATTTTACCTTACTCCTCAAGTCATCATTTTCACGGAGCATAATCCACTTATCATCTAACAAATGAGTGGTGGTTGGTGATGCACTCTTTAGTGGCGATATTGTGCCCGTTGGTATAATCTGCAGTAATCAAGGTAGTGTAACTTCCAATTAAGTGTTTTATTATCTCATTATCCACCTTGCAACTAGTACAACTATTAGCAGGCCTATTTTTTTTCCTTCCTTGGCCAATTGTGATATTTTTAATGTTAATCACCATCATAAGCCCTTGGTATTCCAAAGCAAACACCCTTTCAATGAAAACTTGAATCAGGCTTTACCTATATAATGTTGTCTGATCTGAGATTAACTTAAGGCTTTAACTTTTCCCAAGTATAAATCTAAGCAATGCAGTGAATCATTACTACTTTTCCACTTTGTGGTCAGTATTATAAGCACTGGAAATACAGTGATTCTTAGTGACAGTAAGGGAACACGATCATATACTCAAGGCAGCAGATCATAGCTTAGTTCCAAAGAGATACAAGGAAAACCAGCTTCATTACACTGTCCAATCAGCTTTGGACCTGTTAGCTGTGCACCTGCCCAACCAGTCTTAGAGAGGCCTCTCATGTTTGCAAAGTCCATAATGCAATGCCCATCAAGTACCTGGAGATGTTAGAATATACTTACCGTGGGACTTCCTAGTGTCGCCTCTTTAGGCTCATATGCATTACTGCAAGTATACACATACACATAAAGCCATATTTGACATGTATATATGTTCATACCAAAGTATTTTAAAGGAACTATCACATTTCATAAACTAAAGAGTTAGTTGACTTATTACAAAGTTCTTAAATTGGATGCTCTATAAAATTCTTATATTGAACCATTTAAATATGAAAGGGAGAGCCTGGTCTTGGCTCACACTTGTAATGCCAGGGTTGGTTGCAGAGGCAAGGTTATCAGGATTTTGAGGCTACCTAAACTATATATTTAGCTTAAGGTCACATGAGGTTCTGTCACAAATGAAAAGATCTTTGTCTGTTACTTCAAATAATGTGATGGCTATCGTGCCAGCTTATGGCTTTGGTTGCTGTTAGATTCGTTTCTTTAAGTAAAATTTGAGCTACCAAGTTCAGGCACTGTGAATCAAAAGTCTTTGGTTTCCTTTCCTTCCACTGAGACAGGATCTCACTATATAATTGTAGCTACCCTGGTATGCTCTCTGTGGCCCAGGCTGGTCTCAAACTTGCACCAGTGCTCTGAGTGCTGAGATTTCAGGCACACACCACCATCCATGTCTTGGATTTATTTAATTTTTTAACTTCTTTCCTTAACCAAGAATGTTCACATTTCCTTCCATTCACTTCCATTAGCAGGTTCACTAGCACACATTCCTTTTTTAGCTACATGTACGAACGGTACCCACAGCAAACCCACAGTGAAATGGATAAGTCACAGCAAAGGAAACAATTGTGATGAGACAAGCCCATGGGACAGCCAAACACAGGCCCCCAGATGTGGTGCACAAAGAAAAAGCCACAAAGTCCAGAGGTGGAAGGGGCTGATGGTGACATCAGAAGTCTGCTCCTGAGGAACGATCCAGTCACAGTATCTAGATTGACAAGAACAATTTTTAAGGTGCAAATCCCTGAACTACAAAGGAGCATAGTACATCCTGTTGGGGAAGAAGACGGGACAGGAGGATAGATGAGTGGATATGATCACATGAAGTCTGTGCAGAAGTGGAAATGAAGCATGACCATGTTCCCAGATGCAGTATCCATGAGCCCATGCTGGTCTCTCTCAGAGACTTGTCTCGCGATGTTTGCATGTTTGTTTGTTTGTTTTGCTTCAGTGTGACTTATCCATTTCAGTGTGAGCTTTGCTGTGGGTACTTTTTATGCACTAAATATGTAGTCAGGATAGGAATGTGTATTAATGAAGCTACATATTGGGGAATGCTGGGTGGTTTCCATGTACTGCAAGCTTCAGGGAATCACAGAAAGCAGTGGTGGGTAGAGGTTAACAGGATAGTGACATCTATGTGTGAACGGATGGATGCTGTGAGATGTAAAAGCAGAAAGCTACTTCTGGAAACCAGCCAAGACTGACTGCAGGTCTGGACAGCAGTCACTTCATAGAAACGAAGTAAAATGTATTGGCCAAATGGGTTTCACTGGTGAGAGAAAATGGGAAGCTAGAACATTTCCTAGGTTCTCTTAATGTTGAATGGAAGAATATGTGGATAGAAAGATTGCGTAAACACCCAGGAAGCAACACTGAGTGGAAAAGTTGTCAAAGCAAGAAATAAAATGGACAGGAATGGAAGTATCCAAAAATAGACCAGTATCCAACTGTGAGACAAGAACAGATATGATTGCCATACTCACAGAGACACCTAGAAACCTGTGAAAGTTAGTGGGATGGTGAGTCTGAGAGTGTGGACAAGCTAGCATAAATCCACAGGCTGAAAACCGAGTGGAGATGTTGTCAAGCAGGAGGCGTAAAGAAACCTCCCAAGATGCTCTGTGCAGGAGTTTAAGAATGGCAGAGCCTGTCAGCACAGCACATGCCAGAAGGACATTGCAGTACTTCCTCTTAAAGTTCAGCAAAGCATAAACCTTAAAGATTTCAGAAATATGCAGTCTATGGTTATAACTCACAGGAATTTGCTGAACCTAGTCATAAAAAATATGCTTTCTTTTCTTCCTCTTGTGGCATCATATTTGAGGTCTTCCTACCCCAGCTTCCCAAGATACCAAAGCAGACTGAATCTTGTGCTTGGGAGATTGGAAAATATAGAATGGCTTTATACATTAGAGTGATGGTTAAATCTAGCAACATCTATTTGGCAATGTGCATGAATTAAACTACATCATAATTTTCAGATATATACCATGAAGCAGCTTGTGACAGCTTTGCTAAGAGTGAATATTTGAAAACTTAATTTTCACTATGAGAGTATGTAAATAATAGTGGCCCGTTCAAAAAATATGCTCCAATTAGACTGCAGTAGAGTAAAACGGTGAAATGAAAAAGTACAAATAGATCTCCCATGCCACACTGAGTGAAATAAAGCAAATTATAACATTATATTGTTGTTTATGTTTTGTTTAAAGAAATGTCATAGATGCCCTTCATTTGTACACATGAAAGATAAGAAACAGAGTTTTTTGTTTTGGTTTTGGTTTTGGTTTTTCGAGACAGGATTTCTCTGTGTAGCTTTGGAGCCTATCCTGGCACTCACTCTGGAGACCTGGCTGGCCTCGAACTCACAGAGATCTTCCTGCCTCTGCCTCCCGAGTGTTGGGATTAAAGGCATGCGGTACCAAAGGCCAGCTCAAGAAACAGAGTTTTAAGCATTGTAGTCCATGTTAAATGGTTCTTTGGGTATATTTTTTCATATCAAGGGTAGATGGATAGATGGATAGATAGATAGATAGATAGATAGATAGATAGATAGATAGATTGATAGATAGATAGATAATGTGAGAATAATGGTAAGAAATGCTGTTTTTAATTTGGATCCACTACTCAACTGAATTAAAGAGACATCCAGACAGTACAGAATCAATGCAGCCAGGGACCTTTGGATTTGATAATTTTGCTACACAGGGCACACAGGAAGCATGTCTGTGCCCCTGACAGCAGGGGAAGCCACTTGGATTATAACAAGGTATCTTCACCCTCAGATCCTTTCTGTTTGGCCTCAGGAACAGCCAGTGCTTAGTGCTGAGGTAACTTGGCAGTTCTGTTTGAAAAAGTAACTGGATAGTGTTGAGAATATTCAGTAGCATATGTCCCAAAGGCTAGTCACATAGGGATGTCACTGCTCTTTACCAAGAAAAATTCTGTTTTTCTTTTCTTTTTTCTTCATTACTGCAGCAAAAGAAAACGGATCAAAGTTCTGCTTTATGTCCAAATACAGCAGCAACCCATGCATTAGGCATTTGCTTGGGAGAGTCCAAAACAGCATTTTCTCTTGTTGCCCCATTTTCTTCAAAAACAAACTCCTTTCACAAAACCAATATGAGCTTCACATGAGCTAATGCAAAGCTAGAGAGAACCTAGAGAACAGGAAAAGTTGGTGTATATCGCCTCTGTTGTGTTCTGCTCCAGCCTAATATATGATGGAATCCAGCAGTGTTCTCAGAGGACTGACCTGGTGGGTTCTACTTGAATACAGTATAACCTGGCACTGATGCAAAAATCTGCATTAGTCAAGGTTCCATATAGAAACAGAACTGGTAGAAGAAATACATACAATATTTACTAGAGTTGCTTATAGGCTCTGGTCTGGGTAGCCCACTATAACTGTCTCCAGACAAAACATCCAAGAACACAATAGTAGTTCAGTCCATGGGGCTAAATGTATCAGAGATTCTCCAAGTATAGCTAAGAAGCCTAAATAATTAGGCTATAAGACTAGTGACATAATGATTTGCCACTGAGAACAAGGTCAAACAGGCAAAAGGCAAGATCTTCCTTCTTTTATGTCCTTTATTCAGGCTGCCACAAGAAGGTGGGTCACAGATTTAGGGTAGGCCTTTTTTCAAATGTGTGCTGTTGGGTCTTGAGATCACAGCCTCTAGTTTGATAGACAAAATCTCTACCTTTGAGGGACACCACTGGTTCTATTTATTTGTTTGTTTGTTAAGGATACATTTTGCTGACCTGGTACTTCCTATGTAGTTCAGGCTGGTTTTGAACCCATGGAAGCCCTGTTGTTCCAGCCTCATGAACACTGGGATTATAAGTGAGCAGCACCATATAAAGCTTGCAGCTCTCCTTTTCCTGGTAAGTTATCACTTACATGCCTGCATGTACATTGTGCAGCTTGAAGAAAAGAAACATAAGATCAGGGTGATTTCTTTTTAGCTCCTTCTTAAGTATCTCTCCCATCTAAAACACCTGAAAGCCAGCCACAATTCAATAAGATCCTTGATCTCAGTCAGTGTCTCAGATTTGATTTCACCCCATTCGTAAGCCGGAAAATACAGACAGGAGAGAGAGCAACTGCATGAAAGAGGAAAAGTGAATGAAAACACTACGGACTGACGACTACTGAAGCCTCCTCTGTGTATTGTAGGTGAAAAGGAAGTTGGTGAGACCATTATTCCCCATATGCACTCACCTGAAAATCCATTTATTATTACGTATTGTAGCTCGTCTCTGCCTGAAGTGGGGGCAGTTTTAAATAAATCAGTTGGAACTGATTGGCTAGGGTTTGATGCCACTGTAATGGCTAGCCAGGTACTAAGTGAGTGGGAAAAATGGGACAGTATTGTACAGAAATTCCCTTGGACTTTAGGGTGTCATGCATAGTGAAGAAGCCTCCTTACCAAGGGGACTTTGACGAATGTTTTTAGAATCACAAAATTCTTTCTCCTCTAAGATACACTTCCAGCAAACATGTGCAGTTGAGACTCTGGATTCTTTTTTTCTCACCCACAAGTATGTTGTTTTAGCCATGCCTCATTAGAAAAGAGGAAACCTTTGTCACTCTTCCGACAATCTCAACAGAATCCAGTTTTTAAGTTATATTGTAAAAATGACCTCTTTTGTGCTATTTCTAGACAATAACTCCTTTGAAACAACTGAGGCATAAGGGGAGATATTGAAAATCATTTCCTGAAAGGAAAGAAAACCCTGCTAAATGTAATTTATCTAAAAAGTAAACAAAAATTATGAATACTATCATTTGTGCCCTGCTATGGTCTATTCAAACCCTAAATGCAATATTCTAAGATTTTACAAAGTCATAGAAATGTAATGATTGTAACTTTCCATAAGTAAATGTTAACGTCAGAATGTGATTTTTAAAAAATGAAATGTGGATTAGCCACTTGTATCATTCTGTGGCAGAAACCTCTGACAGTCTGCAACTCCTGTGGCCATTTTAAGTAGGACTTTGCACTACTCCACTGTCTTCTTCAGCAACTATTTCATTCTATGGTTCAAGAAAGGTTACAGCTTGTATGGTCTCTCTCCCTTCAAGGAGCAATCAGAATAATAGAATGTATAACATAGACTTGTATTCAATAAGAGCTGACAATAAGAATTACAAAAGTGCACAAAATATGCAAATGAGGAGTTATTATATTTAGCTAGAAGAAGATCTACTAAAATGAAAGCAGGGTTTTACTGGGTGAATTTATAGAAGGAAATAGCATGAGAAAGATGGGTAACAGGGCATCCATGGTAAGAGCTGGGGACTGGTTGTGGGATAATGTAGAACCTTATTAATAGAAGATGGGAAATATTCAAGGGTTTCAAAGTGAAAAATGTTCTAGGAAAGGCTTATGCTCATTGTTTCCTAGAGAAGTCTAATGTATGGAAAATGGATACAATGGGACTTTGAGGTTGTTCAGCAGGAAATAGGGCTTGGGTGCTCCAGCAAATATTGTAGGTGGAAGCAACAGCAGTTAGTGGCTGATTTATTGGGACCTTTGAAGTGAGTGCCAGTGTGAAACCTTTCAGGGAATCTCTCACTTGGCATTAAGAAACATTTGAAAGGGACTTGAGATGATTTTTGAATGTACGGGTGGATGTCAGGTGGATGCTTGACAGATGACCGGAAGTTCAGAAGTGAGGTAACCACTGAGAACGTGAAGCCAGTAATCCTGAGATCATGTGACATTGTAGAGACTTTATCAACAGAGAGATGGAGAGAAGAGGGAACAGGTAGTGGAGTCTAAAGGTCAAACCAACGCACAGTGAGGATGATGCAGAATGGCCCACAAAATGTAAGACATATAATCATAGGGAAAAAGAGCCCCAAAATGCAGTGCAATGCAAAATCAACGAACTCTCAGGAGAGACATCTTCTAAAGTGGGAAACCACATGAATTTTGTGACAGTTTCTACTTAGATCATGGCACTAAAGGGACCAAATAAAAAATAAATGAGAATAGATTAATATTTTTTTTTATTCATAAAACAAGTGGCAACTAGCCCATGCTTTAATCTGCCCATCCCTTGAGCATAGGAGCAAGAGAGGGTTATAGGAGGAAATTGGGACTGAAAATGAGTGTCATTCAGAGGAACAACAGTATTGTCCTGGAGAAGTAGACCCTGCACTAGGGAACTATACAAACATTATTTTTAAATACAATGGTAGTGCAAGCCATCATGCTTTCAACTATACAGTTAGGGATCAGTGGAAAATGAGTAAAATTGTGTATTATATGCATACAGTAGCAACATCTCAAGATATGCAGAACTGATGGAATTTTTACATCTTCATGTGAGTTTCCCACACCCACTCCCAGCTCCTGTTCTGTAAAGGCAGATATGCAGAAGGAGCAAAAGTGAAGGGAGTGAGATGCCAGGGTCCACAGGATCCTGGTAAATAGGCTGGGACTCTGGAAGGCTGCTTCTCATCTTGGAGCTCACTGTTACCGTGAGCCAAGCTTTGTTTACTTTCAGATATTTCTCATTTCAAATGTCATGATGCACTAGGAAAGTAAGTCATATATTTGAACAAACTCATATATGACAGCAAGGTCAGTTGTACAAAGCAGCATGAAGACTATACTTCATAGCACATCCAAATGTCCTGAGTTTAACTGGGTGTGCTGTGTAGCCAGCGTGAAGTCGTGACTAAAGAAGAAAAGAATAGCACAGCTTTTGCAAGAACATTAACATTGGCACTGATGAGTCCTATGTGTGGGTCTCCACCTTGACAGCCAGGGACACAAAGCTGGGATCCTTGGCAGAGACCATATAATTCACGACATGTCTTTCTTCTACTCAATACACTCTAGGGACTCTTAGCCAGAGCAACCTCTCACACACACACACACACACACACTCACACGCACGCACGCATGCACGTGTGCGCACACACACACACACACACACACACACACACACACACACACACACTTCCCTCTTCCTTGGTCCACTTTTTTCTCTCTTTGTTAGCTCCAGTTGTATCCTCCCCTCAACAGGAATCCCAGGCATCTAGATCACACAGCCAGCTCAGAGCTTGCTTCTGTTGTTTGTGTCCTTGTCATGACTCTTCCTCTGTCCCCAGTGAAAACAATCGAGCCCCTGTGCAAGCATCTTTCTATTCTCCAGGTCCCTGCTCATATGTAATCTTTCTCAGGCTAGCTTTCCTAGATACCATCACTAAAGATGTCTTCCCAGCTCTCAGCAACCCCTGCCTGCCCCTCCTGCTTCTTTTATCTGTGGCCTTTAAGGGCTGTAGTAGAGTTTGTACGTTTACTTATTTTCTCACTTATATGTGTATTATTTACCATCTGCTTTACCACCACTACCATCATCACCACCAGTGAGTAGTTGGACATTAATCTGCCTGGGTCATTGCACTTTTGCCAACACTCAGAAGGACACCTGTCCTATGAGTATGCCAACTCAGTACATAAGTGGATGTTCGGATCAAAAGATGTAGCATCTTTGATAAAGTCTCTGTCTGTTCTGCCTCCATTAAGCTTTGTAAGTTTAGGAATGAAGAAAGTGAATTTGTTTCCGTGGAATATTCATAGAGATGGTGAAAGCCTCAGAAGTAGTGTTTTGCACTCTGGTTGAAGAAGGAGGGTAAGCACTGACAGGGGTAGCAGGGTGATGGTTGGCTGCTGAGCACCAGCAAGTCTCTTTGGGAACAATTACTACTTAGACTGTGTTGGGGAAGGACGGGTTACCCCAAGAGACTGGTCATTCCACCAACATAATCCTTCCCAGACATCCATGTTCCTTTATTGCCCTTTATTCCAACATAAGCAGCAGCTTTCCTGGAAACCAGCTTTTCCCTAACTGGGACAAGTTTTGGCCTTTGCAGGATGAACAAGTATGTTTGCAAGGCTGGCAGTGTGTGTGGCTGATAGAGAAAATACAGCCCCACAGCCCTGTGGGTGCTGCCCATCCAACTGCCTCATACCCCTGCCAGCTGTGGGTATCTACTCTTTTTAGCCCCAATAGGAAGGAAAAGGATTTCTAAGATCCTTTTCTTCTGATGTGATGCCCACTAGAAAACACAGGGTCATATGGATGTCAAGTAAGAGCTTTGCCACGGGACCACACCCTCCAAACCCTCTTTTTTTGCTGTTGTTTATTTTTTGTTTGTTTGTTTTTAGGATATGTTAGTTCCCCTGTTTTAAGGTATGTTCAGAAGTTGTGATAGATAGATAGATAGATAGATAGATAGATAGATAGATAGATAGATAGAGATATATTTAATAAGATGATTTACTGAAAACTTCTTAACCAAAGGCATGACTGGGCAGGTTATCTTCAGCAGAAGTGCTTAAATTTTTGATAGTGCTAGGCTGGGAAGAGAGGATCTAGAGGGAACATGTACTCTGGTGTAATGTGTCAGTGTCAGCCCACTATTACACAGGAGAAAAAAACAGTTTTAAGTGTGTTGAAAAGGGCATAGAGCTTTGGGTATCCACAGGCCTCAGAAGAGGCACCTAATAGACTTCCTGTCAAGTAGACACCAGACAGAAGAGGCTGCAAAGGGTATGCTTGGCAATCACTTCTACCTTCTGCCCCATACCGAGAGGGCATACCACTAAGGGATGCTGAGGCTCAGGGAAGGCTCTTCCTACAATGAAATAATAGCTGTAAATACACCTGAAAGGTTTGTAACTGAAAAGCAGAAAGTACAGAGGATTGTGTGTAGTTTTGAGTTCCACTTAGGCTTTTGTTACTGAACGTAAGACTGCAATTGGCAAACAAAATACATAAGGCTGGACTAGCTTCATCACTGGTGAGGCATCACCCCTAAATTAAGTAGATTAAAATAGCAACTGTTTTATATGATCACAGTTCTATGGATCAAAATTTGGAATGGGTTTATCTAGTGAATAAGAATAGCTAATGAAGGATGCCTAACTTACAAGCTGGAATCGGTGACCAACTAAGCAATGCATCTCTTCTAACTAAGTCTGTCAAAGCTCTTTTCTATGGTCACCCCTTCTCAGAACAGGAGCCCCAGTGAGCAAGTTCTTTTCATGTCCCTAATTGAGTCACATTTACTAATGTACTTTAATTCCAGTAAGTCATCCAGTCCAGCAGAGTCAGTTAGACATGGCCATATAAGACAGGACAATCTGTGTAGTGATGCTGTGCCACAGATTGAAATTGAAAATCATCCTACTTAGCCTCAGAGTTGAGATTCTGAAGTTTTCTTCCTTGGATTTGTCCAGAAACATTCCAACTCCAGGAAACTGAGCTTATCCTAATATTCCAATACATTTTTCCACTTTTCAAATGTACAACGTCTTAAATACAAGGGGTTTGTGTGTGTGTGTGTGTGTGTGTGTGTGTGTGTGTGTGTGTGTGTGTGTGTGTGTGTGCTTGATGAGATACTGGATCTTACCCTATAACCCTTGCTGGCTTAGAAGTTACTTGGTAGACTAGCTTAAACTTGAACTCAGAGATACCTTTGTGTTCTTTCTCCTGGGTGTAGATTAATGGTATGAACTGCCATGCCAAGTTCAAAGATAAATTCCAAAACCATAGATCATATCTTGCTCTTTTACCTTAGCTAACTCTCTGTGTGTATATGTGTGAATGTGTGTGTGTGTGTGTGTGTGTGTGTGTGTGTGTGTGAGAGAGAGAGAGAGAGAGAGAGAGAGAGAGAGAGACTCAATGTGAGAGGGTATGCATGCTCTGGTTGCCCAGGAAACTTTTTCATTATCCTAAATGAGTACCAAGAGAGTTGGTCCTTCCTAACATGGGCTCAAATGTGTAAAGACTAATGGTTGTTAACTAGATGAGATGTCCCTATTCCACATTTAATAAAAACAGAGTGGAATTATGCAAATATGTAGATAAGCTAATCATCTGACCTAATCAGCAATGCAAATTTTAAAAAGCCTTTTTGATTATTTTCATAGCTTGGCTGAGAGTTTGAATATGAAGAATTTCCCAGCATGGTGGCAGCAGATGTATTTTATAATATTTATTGAAAATATTGGAAAGAAGTCCTCAAGTTGGATCCTCCTAAAAAGTACATCCAAACAGATAACTTCCTTAGCATATTTCAATCTTAAATTTAGTTTCAATCGTCACATGATTTAGATAATCATGTAAGAGCTCCCAGCATTTTCTGGGATGTTTCATCCAATTAGGCTTGAGCTTTAACCTCTTCTATAACTACCTGAGCTCTTGTCTAGTTGTATTGTGTTTGATAACTCCTGTGCTATTTGACAAAGTAGGACCACGAGAATACTCTCTGTTCTTTGGTTAGGTGATAATTTGATACTTTAGCAAAGGTGTCACTGTATATAATGTTTCTGCAGCTTTAGATGGTCTCCTGTTGTCATTTACAGGCACATAGAGAGTCACACAATGAGGAATCAGAAGCCTAATGGATCTACTATTAATTTTCTTGGCTGACATTGAATAGTTATAAGTAGCCATTAATTGAATCATGCTAGAACAGAATTGCCCAGAGGGAAACCATCTATGAATTCCCAGATAAAATGCATATATCTTCCTTCTATCTTGTGAGCTGCTTAATATGTTTTCCAGTATAGCCATGTGCTGCTAAACAATGTTTCAGTCAAAAACAGGCATCGTGTATAGCAGTGGTACTACAAGATTGGATCACCGGGTGCATCTGTAGTTTTCTTAGTAACATTCTGTAATGCTTGTACAAGAATGGACTCCCCTAACAGCACATTAACCAGATTCTATGTAACATGAAACTGATATTGTTTGAAATGTAAGTTTGGTTGGACCAGTTTATTGAGTAGAGACAAAGAGATCCCTACAAGTTTCCCCTCCCTCCACTTCTCCTAGTTCCTATCCCTACCTCTCTTCCCCCACAGATATACTCCTTCTCTGTCTCCCTTTTAAAAAAAATAAGAGCAAGCCTTTCAGGGTTATGAACTGAACATGACATAACAAGTTACAATAAGACTAGGCACAAACCAGTACAGCCACTATGGAAATCAATATGGTGGTTCCTCAGAAAATTGGGATCAATATGCCTCAATATGCAGCTATACCACTCTTGGGTATATATCCAAAGGATGTATAATCCTGTAGAAAGACAGGTGCTCAACTATGATAATAGCAGCTTTATTCACAATATCCAGCAACTAAAAACAACATAGATGTTCCTCAACTGAAGAATGGATAAAGAGAATGTGGTACATTTATGCACTGGGGTATTATTCAGCTGTTTAAAATCAAACGCATCATGAAGTCTACAGGCAAATGGATAGAACTAAAGAAACATCATCCTGAGTGAAATAATCCAGACCCAGAAGGAGAAACCTGGTATGTACTCACTTATAAGTGAACATTAGCTATGAAGTAGAGGATCCCGTGACAATCAACAGATCTGGAGAGGCTAAGTAAGAAGGAGGGCTCAAAGGGGGACTTGTGGATCTCCCCGGAAAAAGGAGATGGAATAGATTTTTCAGGTCAATTGGGTAGGTGGGGATAGGAACAGGAGGGGGTCAATCAGGACACATGGATATTAATACTGCAGCATTAGAGGAGCTAGACAGTTAAGCTGTGTGGTACCAGTTGGAGGTAAAGCCCCACGCTTCACACTAAGAGAGTCTACAAGATCCCATTTATGAGACATCTTTCCTACTGATCAGATGGAAAAGTTATTTTGTTTGGTTCTGTGGTATGTTCTGCTTGGTTATTGGTATAATCCCTGGTGTCTAAGCAAGTGAACTCTGAAGTGATGACTTATATTCTTCTATTATTAAGTAAACTCAGGAGTCTTAGTGAGGTAAAAATCTGATAGGTTCAAATAGTGACAGAGGAACTATCAGCTGGCCCTGCCTCTTCACACTTGGAGATCAAAAGGGCCCATGAATATTTCTAAGCCCCTCTCTATTGTTTCCTGTGTCTTTCTATCCTAATATGTGTCTTCCAGAAACTCCATGGATAATTCTGGCCAGGTAAATATTTATTCCAACCTCTGATTCAAGGTTTAACTCTAATGACAGTCTCAGAAGTGTCAGAATGTGATCAAAATATCCCACAACATTTCACCCTATTTGTCTAAATAAAAAAGAGAAGGTTTTAACTCTAATACAGTAAAACTATATACAATAAGAACAATTATCAGGTACTGTCTAAATAAAAGGGAAAGGTTTTAACTTTAACAAAGTATACATATATACAATAAGAATAATTATTTAGGTAAAAATTGCATTCACAATGTCTAATCCATTTGTATTTGCCAAATTTGGAGTAACAACTCTATTATCCATCCTATCTTGGTAAGCCCAAAGTTTTATACCTAAAGAACTTTCTATCATAACTTGTATTACCATCCTAAAACTATCTTTTTGGACCTTAAAAAATTTTAAGACATTTTTTTACATAAGCAATTTAAGCTTATATGTTTCTAACCTCAAAAACTTTACATCTCTTTTGTATGTTGGGTTTTATTTGGTATTTTTTTCAATTTGGCAACAAGGAAAGCTGTAAAAACTGTAAGTATCTATTTTTCAACCTCATCAGGGATTTGGAAGTTAAAAAAAAAATTCCTGGCCTTATATCTTTGTAGAGAACAGCAGAAACAAACATTTGGGAAGATTTATGAAATTTTATCCTGTTGGAAATGCGCTATGCCAGTAGGTCTATTTACTTCTCTTCTTGAGAAATGTATTCTTGATATTTGCCCCTCTTCCGATGATGTCTCATTTTACCAGCAGTCTTCAGGTTCCTTTACTGGGTACTCCTGGAAATACAAAAACAAAACCATGCCCCAACCTTAACTTTGGGGAGTTGTCTGTTTTTTCAGGTTACAGCTAATCAAATAAAAGACATTTTTTAGACTCAGATGTTAGTGTAGATTAAATGGCCATGCTGTTTAATAAGTCTAATCTTTATCAATCTTAATGGTATTCATAGCTTTTCTTGTCTTGTTGGGAACAAAAACAAAACCTCTTCCCCAATGTAACACATATCTTGGTTTCCATTCTGAGGTCACCATATCTTTGCAATATACAGATTTATTTAACTCAGAAGTTTTTTCTACTATCCAATGTCTCTCCACAGTTTCTGTTCTTTTCTCACTAGCATTAAAAATTTAAAGTTACTAAAGCATTGTGTAATCTATCTCTAGAGGTTCTTTATTGCTATTCTCTATTTATTAAGCATACTTTTTACAGTGCAATTAGTTCTTTCTATAACTGCTGGCCCTGTAAGATTGTATGGTATGCCTGTAACCTGTAATGTGCTTTATTGGAATATGCAAAAATTGTTTCATTTTACTAGAGACTTTTGCTGGTGCATTTCCAGTCTTAATTTGTAAGGGTGTCTCCATAATAGCCATTACTTCTAGTAAATGTGTAATTACAAAATCAGCCTTCTCAGAACTCAAAGCAATTGCTCATTGAGATCATGAATATATATCTGTGGTATGGGAAACATGCTTTGATTTTCCAAACTCCACAAAAATGAAACACATCCATTTTCCAACTTTCATTTCTTTGAGTACCTTCTATGTTACATCCTGCACTTAGTAGAGTTTTGGTATACAGAGAACAAGTAAGACATTTCTTTATAATTTCCTTGGCTTGTTGTGCCAAGTGATAGAAAAATCTTCCTTCAAAACTTTGCTTTTAGCATGGTGTTAAATAGAAAGTTCTGAGTCTTCTAGAACATTTCCTACCAATAGATGATCCATTTCATCATTATGTTGTGCTATAGGGCTTTGTAGACCCATATAGAATTGGTTATGTGTTATATACAAGGGATGATTTCTATTTCTGATTATTTCTTGTAATTGAATCAATAACAATGTTAATTCTAAATTATCTGTAATAAGTTGAGCAGTAACAGTTTTATGCATCTTGAGAGTCAGTAACTATGTTAAGAGGTTCTGGAAAATCTAATAATACTATGAGAATGTCATATAATCCTAACTTTTAAACAGAATCATAAATACTTTGAGCCACTTTTCTTATTTTTCCTGACTTTCCTGATATATTTCTGTGAGTATAGAATATATGGGGCTCCAGAAATTGATGTTCTTCACACAATGTGAAGAAGGACAAATTAGTTCTTTTTCTAAATTTAGATCTCTTGATTTGGGGGTATTTGTTGCTAATCTCCCCAAAACTACTGCCAGCTCTTTGCCAATGTTTTTCTGCCCATAATGAGGATATTTCAGCATTAGTAAAATGTACCACAATTTCTGTTGGGTCTATTACTCTTAATGAACAAAGATTCAATTTTCCTTTCAGAATCAATTCAGATGCTTTCTCTACATAGGTCTTTAATTTTTCACTCTGTTTGTGTGGTAGAAAAATCCATCCTAAGATATTATCTTCTCTCTGCATAAGAATTCCTCTAGGAGAATGAATAGGAGGTATTATTACCTCGATGCAATCAAGCTCTGGATCCCAGAGATTCACATCCTGTAATTTTTCTTTTACCAAACTCAGTTTTCTGTCAATCACAGCTGACAATTTTCTTGGACTCTTTAAGCCCATATCACCTTGTAACTTTTGAAACAAATTACCTAGTTCTTGAGTAGTTAACCTGATTGTGGATCATACCCAGTTAATAACTCCCAGCATTTTTTGAAATTTTAAGAGTTCATAACTGATTTCTCCCAATTTGAAGTTTCTGTGGTTGAATTTTCTATAAGCCTATTTTATATCCTAGGTAATTGGGAGAATCTCCTCTTTGTAGTTTTTCAGAAGTAATTTGTAATCCCCAACAAGATAAAATTATCTTCACTACATCAAATATTTTTAGGTATTTGTGCCTGAATCAGCTAATAAGATAATATCCATATAATGGTAAACTATAGATTGAGAGAACTGTTTGTTATTATGTCTAATGTTAGTTTGACAAAACATTGACAAAATATAATGCATTTAACATCCTTGCTGAAAGAATGTGCCACTGATATCTTTTAACAGGCTCAGAAATATTATAAGTAGGCACTGTGAAGGCAAAATTTTCTCTATCCTGCTTTTGTAAAAAGGTATAGTAAAAAAAAGGAGCAGTCTTTTAAATCAATCACTATAATAGACCAGCCTTTATATAATAGAAAAGGCAAAGAAATTCCAGGCTGTAAAGAGCCCATTGGCTGGATCAATTTATTAATAGCTCTCATATCTATTACCATTCTCTACTTTCCAGATTTCTTTTAAATAACAAATATAAGAGAATTCCAAAGCCTGGTTGATTCTTCAATATGTTGAGCATTTAGCTGCTTCTGTACCAGATGTCACAGTGCCTGTAATTTGGCTGATGTCAAAGGCCATTGTTCCACCCACACACGTTTGTCAAATAACCATTTTAAAAGTTGAACTGTTAGCACCTTTGAAAGATCAACCACTATTGTGCCCTACTTATGTACAAACTAAACAGTCAGTGACTGTTTTTAATAATAGCTTTTTATTTTTCTCTCAGAAGCATTCCTTATTTTATAGTTTATTTCTGACATTGGAGGAATATTAATCTGTGTTTTCCATTGCTGTAAAAACTCACATCCTCATAAGTTCATTGCTATGTTAGCCACATATGGCTTTACTTTCCCTACCTGTCTTTCTGGCCGTGTACATTCAATCCACCTTGTATTTTTTTGTGTTACTGGAGGTAAAGTTCCAATAACTAGAAGCCGAATATTTACCTCCTGAGGAGGCCAATCTGGATGTGAAAATTTTGCTGAAATTATTGTTACATCTACACCTATATCTAGTAAACCTTCAATTACAAGGCCATTGATTTGTACATTTAGCTTTGATGTTTGACCATTTATAGAAGTTTGCCAAAACACTTCCTTTTTTGGTCTCTCCAGAAAATTGTGCTTTATTGACTGAAGCTGTTCTGTCATCCAAAGCACTACAGTTTTTAACAACAGGCATTAAATCTTTTAATTGCTCTGTGGAGAAGTTTTCCCAATGCTGAAAAGGAATGATTGAACCAAATTTGACGTTGGGACCTGTGAGAGTCCCCCTAACGCATTTCCTATTGGCAATGGGTTACCCTGCCAGTCCCATGAGAATATGCATTCATTAGTCCAATGGAGGCCTTTGCCACACATTCTCATACTCTGGAAGCCTGGGGCCTTCTGTTTGGATCATCTCTAG